>NW_024470690.1:4144276-4326776 GCF_017639515.1 Carcharodon carcharias
CTCACCCTCACCTCCCTCACCCTCACCTCCCTCACCCTCACCTCCCTCACCCTCACCTCACCCTCACCTCACCCCCCTCACCCCCCTCACCCCCCTCACCCTCACACCCTCACCTCCCTCACCCTCACCTCCCTCACCCTCACCTCCCTCACCCTCACCTCCCTCACCCTCACCTCCCTCACCCTCACCTCCCTCACCCTCACCTCCCTCACCCTCACCTCCCTCACCCTCACCTCCCTCACCCTCACCTCCCTCACCCTCACCTCCCTCACCCTCACCTCCCTCACCCTCACCTCCCTCACCCTCACCTCCCTCACCCTCACCCCCCTCAACCCCCTCACCCTCACCCCCTCACCTCACCCTCACCCCCCTCAACCCCCTCACCCTCACCCCCTCACCTCACCCTCACCCCCCTCAACCTCCTCACCCTCACCCCTCCCTCACCCCACCCTCACCCTCAACCCCTCAACCCCCTCACCCTCATCTCACTCACCCTCACCTCACCCTCAACCCCCTCACCCTCATCCCCTCCCTCACCCTCACCCTCACCCTCATCTCACCCTCACCCTCACCTCACCCTCACCTCACCCTCACCTCACCCTCACCTCACCCTCACCTCACCCTCACCTCACCCTCACCCCCTCACCCCCCTCACCTCCTCACCCCCACCCCTTCACCCCCCTCACCCCTTCACCCCCCTCACCCCTCACCCCCCTCACCCCTCAACCCCCTCACCCCTCAACCCCCTCATCCCTCAACCCCCTCACCCCTCAACCCCCTCACCCTCCTCAACCCCCTCACCCTCCTCACCCTCCTCACCCTCCTCACCCTCCTCACCCTCACCCTCCTCACCCTCACCCTCACCCTCCTCACCCTCACCCTCCTCACCCTCACCCTCCTCACCCTCCTCACCCTCACCCTCCTCACCCTCACCCTCCTCACCCTCACCCTCCTCACCCTCACCCTCCTCACCCTCACCCCCCTCACCCCCCTCACCCCCCTCACCCCCCTCACCCCCCTCACCCTCCACCCCCTCCCGCACCCCCTCACCCCCTCACCCCCTCACCCCCTCACCCTCCTCACCTCCTCACCTCCTCACCTCCTCACCTCCTCACCTCCTCACCTCCTCACCCCCCTCACCCTGCACCCCCTCCCGCACCCCCCTCACCCCCCTCACCCCCCTCACCCCCTTCACCCCCTTCACCCTCCTCACCCCCTTCACCCCCTTCACCCCCTTCACCCTCCTCACCCCCCTCACCCCCCTCACCCCCCTCCCACACCCCCCTCACCCCCCTCACCCCCCTCACCCCCCTCCCTCACCCCCCTCACCCCCCTCACCTCCCTCACCCCCCTCACCCCCCTCACCCCCCTCACCCCCCTCACCCCCCTCACCCCCCTCACCCCCCCTCCTACACAGCGGTATAGCTCTGGTCCACACCCCCTCACCCCCCTTGCTCACCCCAAACCCTCACCTCCTCCCTCACCCCCTCAACCCCCTCACCCTCACCCTGCACAGCGGTATAGCTCCCGTCCATACCTCACCCTCACTCCCTCCTCACCTCACCCCCCCAAACCCCCAACTCCATCCCCGCCCTCGACCTCACCCTCGCCTTCTCCCTCGACCTCACCCTCGCCTTCTCCCTCGACCTCACCCTCGCCTTCGCCCTCGACCTCGCCCTCGCCTTCGCCCTCGACCTCGCCCTCGCCTTCGCCCTCGACCTCGCCCTCGCCTTCGCCCTCGACCTCGCCCTCGCCCTCGCCTTCGCCCTCGACCTCGCCCTCGCCTTCGCCCTCGACCTCGCCCTCGCCTTCGCCCTCGACCTCGCCCTCGCCTTCGCCCTCGACCTCGCCCTCGCCTTCGCCCTCGACCTCGCCCTCGACCTCGCCCTCGCCCTCGCCCTCGCCTTCGCCCTCGACCTCGCCCTCGCCCTCGCCCTCGCCCTCGCCCTCGACCTCGCCCTCGCCCTCGCCTTCGCCCTCGACCTCGCCCTCGCCTTTGCCCTCGCCTTCGCCTTCGCCTTCGCCCTCGCCCTCGCCCTCGCCCTCGCCCTCGCCCTCGCCCTCGCCCTCGCCCTCGCCCTCGCCCTCGACCTCGCCCTCGCCCTCGCCCTCGCCCTCGCCCTCGCCCTCGACCTCGCCCTCGACCTCGCCCTCGCCCTCGACCTCGACCTCGACCTCGCCCTCGCCCTCGCCCTCGCCCTCGCCCTCGACCTCGCCCTCGACCTCGCCCTCGACCTCGCCCTCGACCTCGACCTCGCCCTCGACCTCGACCTCGCCCTCGACCTCACCCCTCACTCCCCCCACCCTCGCGCCCACCCTAACCCTTTCCACCTCTGCCCACTCCACTCCCTCTGCTCCACCCTCACCCCCACACCCCCCACCCCCCACCCTAACCCTTACTGCCCCTGCCCTGCTCCCTCTGCTTCACCCCCACTCCCACCCCCACCCCTACCCCTCTATTCCCTTGTGCTTTCCCTTCTCTACACCCTCCCAACACACCCTTCATCATAAACTCCCCCGTGTGGCAGTCAGCCTCCATTGTCACACTCCTTCACTCCTCCACTGAGGGCTTGTCACACTCCCTCTCTCCACTTCACCTCCTTTGTCTGTCTTACTGGCGCTCTCCTCCGCTCCCTTACTGGCGCTCTCCTCCGCTCCCTTACTGGCGCTCTCCTCCGCTCCCTTACTGGCGCTCTCCTCCGCTCCCTTACTGGCGCTCTCCTCCGCTCCCTTACTGGCGCTCTCCTCCGCTCCCTTACTGGCGCTCTCCTCCGCTCCCTTACTGGCGCTCTCCTCCGCTCCCTTACTGGCGCTCTCCTCCGCTCCCTTACTGGCGCTCTCCTCCGCTCCCTTACTGGCGCTCTCCTCCGCTCCCTTACTGGCGCTCTCCTCCGCTCCCTTACTGGCGCTCTCCTCCGCTCCCTTACTGGCGCTCTCCTCCGCTCCCTTACTGGCGCTCTCCTCCGCTCCCTTACTGGCGCTCTCCTCCGCTCCCTTACTGGCGCTCTCCTCCGCTCCCTTACTGGCGCTCTCCTCCGCTCCCTTACTGGCGCTCTCCTCCGCTCCCTTACTGGCGCTCTCCTCCGCTCCCTTACTGGCGCTCTCCTCCGCTCCCTTACTGGCGCTCTCCTCCGCTCCCTTACTGGCGCTCTCCTCCGCTCCCTTACTGGCGCTCTCCTCCGCTCCCTTACTGGCGCTCTCCTCCGCTCCCTTACTGGCGCTCTCCTCCGCTCCCTTACTGGCGCTCTCCTCCGCTCCCTTACTGGCGCTCTCCTCCGCTCCCTTACTGGCGCTCTCCTCCGCTCCCTTACTGGCGCTCTCCTCCGCTCCCTTACTGGCGCTCTCCTCCGCTCCCTTACTGGCGCTCTCCTCCGCTCCCTTACTGGCGCTCTCCTCCGCTCCCTTACTGGCGCTCTCCTCCGCTCCCTTACTGGCGCTCTCCTCCGCTCCCTTACTGGCGCTCTCCTCCGCTCCCTTACTGGCGCTCTCCTCCGCTCCCTTACTGGCGCTCTCCTCCGCTCCCTTACTGGCGCTCTCCTCCGCTCCCTTACTGGCGCTCTCCTCCGCTCCCTTACTGGCGCTCTCCTCCGCTCCCTTACTGGCGCTCTCCTCCGCTCCCTTACTGGCGCTCTCCTCCGCTCCCTTACTGGCGCTCTCCTCCGCTCCCTTACTGGCGCTCTCCTCCGCTCCCTTACTGGCGCTCTCCTCCGCTCCCTTACTGGCGCTCTCCTCCGCTCCCTTACTGGCGCTCTCCTCCGCTCCCTTACTGGCGCTCTCCTCCGCTCCCTTACTGGCGCTCTCCTCCGCTCCCTTACTGGCGCTCTCCTCCGCTCCCTTACTGGCGCTCTCCTCCGCTCCCTTACTGGCGCTCTCCTCCGCTCCCTTACTGGCGCTCTCCTCCGCTCCCTTACTGGCGCTCTCCTCCGCTCCCTTACTGGCGCTCTCCTCCGCTCCCTTACTGGCGCTCTCCTCCGCTCCCTTACTGGCGCTCTCCTCCGCTCCCTTACTGGCGCTCTCCTCCGCTCCCTTACTGGCGCTCTCCTCCGCTCCCTTACTGGCGCTCTCCTCCGCTCCCTTACTGGCGCTCTCCTCCGCTCCCTTACTGGCGCTCTCCTCCGCTCCCTTACTGGCGCTCTCCTCCGCTCCCTTACTGGCGCTCTCCTCCGCTCCCTTACTGGCGCTCTCCTCCGCTCCCTTACTGGCGCTCTCCTCCGCTCCCTTACTGGCGCTCTCCTCCGCTCCCTTACTGGCGCTCTCCTCCGCTCCCTTACTGGCGCTCTCCTCCGCTCCCTTACTGGCGCTCTCCTCCGCTCCCTTACTGGCGCTCTCCTCCGCTCCCTTACTGGCGCTCTCCTCCGCTCCCTTACTGGCGCTCTCCTCCGCTCCCTTACTGGCGCTCTCCTCCGCTCCCTTACTGGCGCTCTCCTCCGCTCCCTTACTGGCGCTCTCCTCCGCTCCCTTACTGGCGCTCTCCTCCGCTCCCTTACTGGCGCTCTCCTCCGCTCCCTTACTGGCGCTCTCCTCCGCTCCCTTACTGGCGCTCTCCTCCGCTCCCTTACTGGCGCTCTCCTCCGCTCCCTTACTGGCGCTCTCCTCCGCTCCCTTACTGGCGCTCTCCTCCGCTCCCTTACTGGCGCTCTCCTCCGCTCCCTTACTGGCGCTCTCCTCCGCTCCCTTACTGGCGCTCTCCTCCGCTCCCTTACTGGCGCTCTCCTCCGCTCCCTTACTGGCGCTCTCCTCCGCTCCTATTTGCTTTCTCTCTCCTCCATCTCATTTCTCAGCTCCCACTGTCTTCGTCCGCACGCCATCCTTTCCTCCCCTCCCTCCCTCCCTCCCTCCCTCCTCCTCCATCCTCTCCTTGTCCTCTTAGCTGCCTTCCACCCCCCCCCACCCCCACCTTCTCTCTGCTTACTCGTTGACATGCTCCTCCATTCACTGGCCTGCCTTAGTTTGTTTATAATCTCTCTTCACTCACTCAACCTCCCTTTCGTCTCTCTGCCAAACACTTGTCTCCCCCCTCCCCCCCTTTCCTTCACACAGCCTCCCCGGCTTTCATCTCGTCTTTTCCCTCTCCCCTTTCGCCCTGTTCCCTTTTGACCTGCCCTTTGGCTATTTCTCCCATCTATTCGTACTGCTTTATGTATGTTTGAAATAATTATAGTTTGGATTTCATGTTTTGATAGAGAGAGCAAGCGAGATTACAGGAGAACCTTCTTTGAGAAAGCAGCTTCTGCGTGTTTGTTGGGAATGGGGCTTTATAATTAGGAAACCCATTTACCCATCTCTCTCAAAGTTTGTTTTAAAGCCTGTTATAAAGGACTTATTGGATCTGAAACTTCTAATTCTAAATTAGCTATTGACCCATAATGTGACACTGAAGCCTTTACATCTGAACTTTAATTTTAAAGCCCGTTGTTAGGAAATCTCTGTCACAGCAAAATCGAACTGCAATGTCCAAATCGTTACAACTGCACCGGGTCTAAACTGTGACCTGGAGCCTGTTTTCAGAACCATTTCTAACAAAGCTATTCAGCCCATCCAGCCCATGCCAGCCCTCTCTAGATCAATCCACTCATTCCCCCCGCTCTATCCCCATAACCCGGCAAGTTTATTCCACCCCCCCCCCCACCCCAAAGTCCCCGTCCAATTCCCTGTTTAAAATCATTCATCATCTCCGCTTCCACCTCCCTCGGGAGCAGCAAGTTCCAGGTCATCACCGCTCGCTGAATAAACAAGCTCTCCCTCACATCCCCCCCACCCCCAGTGCCCGAAACCTTAAATCTGTGTCCCTGAGTCCTTGCACCATCAGCCAGTGGGAACAGCTTCTCTTTGTCTACCTTATCTAACCCTCGTACACCTCGATCAAATCTTCACTCCAAAGAGAACAACCTCAGCTTCCCCAACCCTAACCTTGGAGCTAAAATCCCTCATCCCTGGATCCATTCTGGTACATCTCCGCACCCTCTCAAAGAGCCTCACATCCTCCCTAAAGTGTGGTGGGTGACCAGAACTGGACCCAGTACTTTAGCTGGGGTCCAGCCAGAGCTTTATAAAGGTTCAGCATAACTTCCCTGCTTTAATACTTAATACCCCTGTTTAAGAAGCCCAAGCTCCTATCTGCTTTGCTAACTGCTCCCCCTCAGTATGTCCTGCCACCTTCAAAGATTTCTGCACATCAACCCCCAGGTCCTTCTTTCCCTGCACACCCTTTAGAACCCGGTCATTTAGTCTATATTGCCTCTCCCAATCCCTTCTGCAGAAATGCATCACCTCACACTTCTCTGTATTAAATACCACCTGTCAGCTTAAACTACTGCCCCGAGCCTCTTAAACTCCCGCCGGGCCGCTTAACTACCCCCCCCCCCCAGCCCTGGGCTGCTCCAACCCCTCCCCAAGCTGTCCAGATGCTGCAACTATCTGAACTGCCACATTGAAACAGTTGCATGGAAACATCACATTGGATTTATTCCAGCAAAACCACGGATTCTCTTCCTTGATATAAGAGCTGGTACATTGGAGCCAGGAGATTGAATCTGGTGTCTGAGAGTGAGACAGACTGGGCGTGGGGGTGATGGGGGAGCTGGTGTCTGAGAGTGAGACAGACTGGGTGTGGGTGTGATGGGGGAGCTGGTGTCTGAGAGTGAGACAGACTGGGTGTGGGGGTGATGGGGGAGCTGGTGTCCGAGAGTGAGACAGACTGGGCGTGGGGGTGATGGGGGAGCTGGTGTCTGAGAGTGAGACAGACTGGGTGTGGGTGTGATGGGGGAGCTGGTGTCTGAGAGTGAGACAGACTGGGTGTGGGGGTGATGGGGGAGCTGGTGTCTGAGAGTGAGACAGACTGGGTGTGGGGGTGATGGGGGAGCTGGTGTCCGAGAGTGAGACAGACTGGGTGTGGGGGTGATGGGGGAGCTGGTGTCTGAGAGTGAGACAGACTGGGCGTGGGGGTGATGGGGGAGCTGGTGTCTGAGAGTGAGACAGACTGGGTGTGAGTGTGATGGGGGAGCTGGTGTCTGAGAGTGGGACAGACTGGGTGTGGGGGTGATGGGGGAGCTGGTGTCTGAGAGTGGGACAGACTGGGTGTGGGTGTTGATCAGGCTGCAATTCAAATAGGGGCTAGGAGAAGTGAAAGCTTTTGGTCAGAACCAGCCTCTTGTACGTCAGCAGGATTTGTGCTTCATGTCGGATGCCTGAATGAGCTTTGGCCTTGGGGTACTGGAGAAGACACAATAATGATTTACACGATGGTAGCTCTGTGTTGTGGAAAGGCTGAACTGGCTGTTTTCTGTGGCTAAAAGACTGAGGGATGATCTGGTCATTGTCTGAAATTTATGAAGAGGGTCTGACAGGGAAGCAGGAGAGGAGAATTTACACTTATCAGAGAGATCCAGCCAGGGTCAAAAATATAAGGTCCTTACTAATACCAAACCACTCAACCACACCATCACCTCCAGCTTGTATACTCTTGTCCTTATTAAAACCATTACTCCCTCCCTCTCAGCCTGGCTGGTTCCCCAGTACGGCACTCATCTCTGTTCCCTTATGTCTAAGGACGCAGACTTGACTGGATATGGAGGACACTGTTCACTGTCACATCTTGCTGAACCACGATTGTTCCTGCCTGCGATCGGGCCCGGTTCTGCTCACTATTCCAGGATCACCTGAGTGTGTAAAGATAACTCCCGGCTCCTTTCCTCTACTGCAAGCTGCTTTCTTAAACCTCTCTCCCCTGCCTCGCCCACTCTTCCCTCCCAACAACAAGTGCAAGGAGCTCATGAGTTTCTCTGTCACCTTGGGTTCTGTCCCTTTGTTCTCCAAATCTGCTGCCATCAATCCCCTCCTCAGAAGAAAAACCCTTAGCGCCTCTGTCCTTGCAAATTACTGTCCCATCTCCAATGTCCCTTTCCTCTCCAAGGTCCTTGAAAGTGTTGTCGTGATGTCACATTGACCACAAGCTGAACCTTTCAGCCTTCTATATCAGCCTCATCACTAAAGCCGCCCATTTCCCCCTCTGTAACATTGCCTGATCATGCCCCGGTCACAGCTCATCCGCTACGGAAGCCCTCATTCCTGCCTTTGTTGCCTCCAGACTCGACTATTCCAACACACTCCTGGCTGGCCTCCCACATTCTACCCTCGGTAAACTTGAGATCATCCAAAACTGTGCTGCCCGTGTCCTAACTCACACCGAGTCCCGTTCCCCTATCACCCCCTGTGCCCGCTGACCCACACTGGCTCCCGGTCAAGCCACATCTCGATTTTGAAAAAAATTCTCATTCCTCTTTTCCAATCTCTCCATAGCCTTGCGCCCCCCTCCCTTTCTCTGTAACCTCCTCCAGCCCCACGAGATCTCTGCGCACCCCCAATTCCGGCCTCCTGAGCATCCCCCTGATTTCCGTCGTTCCACCATTGGCAACCGTGCCTTCAGCTGCCTGGGGGCCCTAAGCTCTGGAATTCCCTCTCTGCCTCGATTTCCTCCTTTAAGGCACTCCTTAAAAACCAGGTGGTCTACCCTCACATTTCGTAATAAACCCAGTGGGGAATTCAGGAGAAACTCCTTTACCCAGAGAGTGGGGAGAATGTGGAACTCGCTCCCACAGGGAGTGGTCGAGGTGAATAGTATCGATACATTTAAGGGGGAAGCTGGATAAACACCTGAGGGAGACAGGAATAGAAGGATAGGCTGATAGGGGGAGATGAAGAGGGGGTGGGAGGAGGCTCGTGTGGAGCAGGAACACCAGGTTGGGCTGAATGGCCTGTTGCTGCCCTATGTCACCCTGTTTAAATCCAGCTTCAATTTCCCCAGACGACAGATGTGATTCCGGATTTCATTCTGTGTTTTTTTTGAAATTGGAGAAATGTTGCGAGTCTATGGATTGATGTTGCAGGCAGTGTAGTCTGATGATTGATCCAGTCTCACTGCACAGTACGAGCTGGGTATTGACTGGCGCCTGCTGTCCTGTGGCTGTTTGTGTCTCCATGCCAACTCATCTGCATTCAGACTGCAAATTGCATAAGCTGTCTGCCCACCAGAGGCCCAGAAGCTGGGATATGAGAGACTGGTGTTTAATTGTAGTACTCTGTCTCTTGATGGGGACGGTGTAGAGGGAGCTTTACTCTCTATCTAACCCCGTGCTGTACCTGTCCTGGGAGTGTTTGATAGGCAGCTTTTTCTTCTCCTATCCTCCCTTTAGCATAAGGGAACAGCTTCAGGAGCATAAGGGAACAGCTTCAGGAGCAGAAGGGAGGGAGCATGTGTTTTGCGAATGATTGAAGACAAGCCCTCCTTCCTGGATTGTGAGGGAGCCAGGGGCTGAAGGGTTGAACTGGACCCTGGTCTTCATACACTCATGAGCTTTGGTTTCTGACGAAGCACATTATACGTGTTGTGGCCTCTAATCCAGCAGCTACATCATCAGCCTGCGCATTTGTTTAGGAGCACAGAGAAGTCAGCAATGGAAGCCCACCGCCTGAATAGAATTAAACAGCCAACTGACGCGCAATTACCATGACTTGCCACTCTGCTAATAATGTGATTATAATCTACCACACGTAGCCAGTGAAAAGACAGGGAACCTGCAGCCCGATTGCACCTCCCACAGCTTTGGTGCACCCCAAAACTTCAGGGGTGGCTGGAGTCTGGCCAGTTGCTCAAACAGCAACCCCGAGGAAGCTCCTGAGGGCTGGACTTAAGGAGGGTGGGATGGAGGGAAGGTGAAGAAGCGACGGAGGGCAGATTGGCTTTTGTTTACACAGCGTGGTTCACGCCCTCAGCATGTGCCAAAGCATTTTACAACCACACAACAAAGTAGTTTAGAAGCGACACATCGGGAAGTTTGGCTGCCAGTTTATGCACAGCAAGATCCCACAAGCAGCCACGAGATAAGTGAGCAGAAACTGTTTTTGTAATGTCGGTTGTGGGATAAATATTGACTTCTCCTCTGCTGTGCTTTTATGTCCAGCTGAGTTCATTCAGAACAACCTTGTTCCTTTGCCCTGACTGTTCCCCCGCCCCATGGTGGAATGGGGAGTGTTCTGCCCCTTAAAACAGGGAGTCATTTGACAGGTGAAGGTGTGAGAATTCGCCCAGAGGCCAGTCAGGTGCTTCCGTGGTGTAGTCAGTGCTACAAAACATAGGAAACGAGTTGACTAATTTGTGCACAGCGCACTCCCACAATGAGGTGAGACCGGATAATCTGGTTTGGTGATGTTGGTGGAGGGACATATATTGCCTCAGGGCACTGGAGAAAGCTCCCCTGCTCTTTTTTCAAAATAGTAGCCGTGGCATCATCTTCTGCGCCCATCTGAGAGGCCAGATGGGTTTTAACATCTCCCCGGATGGATGGAGATCTCTGGAGGAGGGACTTGCTCTCACGGCCTTCAGGGGCGAGAGTGCTGAGTACTGAATCACAGCTGGCATTATTTGTAGCAAAACAGGCTGTAGTTTGGGTAGCAGGGAATTGGAGTGTTTTGAAATGTGTGAATTTCCCTGTGGTGCAACTGGAGCAAGTAAAAATAGGGCGCTGTAATGTTGCCAGTAGTGAGAGTGCAGCGTGACTTGTTTACATAGGCGTTTGCCTTTAGGAAATTGGAGGTGCGTTGCCTGTGATTTTTCATCTGCAGAAATGCTTAGCCTTGTTGTGCCTTTGGAATTTCAGCAAGATATTTTAAATTTAGAAATCGGGAGGAAGAATAACTTTCTGAAAGGCACTTCTCCACCATCTCCAAACCTACTCCCACCAGTAAAGTCCTCTGCCAGTCACCTACGCACAGCTAGCCTTGGGTTCACAATGTGCTTGTGATGTTTTATTGCCAGGTTGGAAAGTGAGTTTAAGCTTGGCCTGTTAGTTTTAAGGCTGTGGTACCTCACGGGTGAAATGGCCTCTTGCGAGGGTCAGTCAGAGGATAATTGCAGAGAGAGAGAGAGACTCCTGCACGTTGGTAGCTCACCCAGAAGTGGGTTTGTACATGTCAGGAAAATAACCCAGCTGGCTTTTGTTCATTTGTAGTATTTCAGAGCTTGAATATAGAAGATTAAGGAGTGATCTAATCAAGGGGTTTAAGATGAGTAAAGGATTCGATAGGCTCGATGGAAAGAAACTATTTCCTCTGGTTGGGGGGAGGCAGGGGGGCGAGTCCAGAACAAGGGGGTAAGAACCTTAAAATCCAAACCAGGCCGTTCAGGGGTGATGTTAGGAAGCACTTCTTCACACAAAGGGGAGAGAAAATCTGGAACTCTTCCCCAAAAAGCTTGGGGGCCAATTGAAAATGTCAAAAATGAGATTGATAGATCCGCAGTTTTTTTTGCTTTTATTTTTTTTGATAGATTCTTGTTGAGTAAGGGGGATAAAGGATTAAAGAACCAAGGTGGGCAGATGGAGTTAAAGTATAGCTCACCCCATGATCTAATTGAATGGCTGAACAGGCTAGAGGGACTGAATGGCCTCCTTCCTATGTTGGTATATATGCAACGCTATGCACAAAGTCTTGATAGAGGGGATAGGACATAACACAGATGTTGAGCCAGCGTCAAACCATCTCGGTATTTTTGTTATCACTATCTTGTGTGTCTCCCGCTACATCCCAAAAAAAAGCAGATGTTAGCATTTTTTTATTGTCTGACTTTGGGGGCCATGGGTTCAACTTCTTAAAGCAGTGCCTAAATCCAATAGGATATTCGAGGGAAATTCCTTTACCCAGAGAACGGTGAGAATGTGGGACTTGTATGTGTGTGTGCGTCAGTCTGTCTCAAGGCCTTGGAGAGGGGGAGAGGTGAGCGAGAATGGTGCCTGGAATGAATGGTTTTAGTTATCAGTGGAGAGGCCCGAGAGGGTGGAAGGATTGGAGAGGCTGGGATTGTTCTCAGAGCAGGCAAGGTTAAGGGGAGATTTAATAGAGGCGTTCAAAATCATGAAGGGTTTCGAGTTGTCCTGACCTAAAAGGGCATTAGAAACAGATTCAGTAGTAACTTTTGAAAAGGGCTAAGACAAATGTGTGAAGGGAGGAAATTACAGTGCTATTGAGGGCTCCGTCATGGTGAGTGAACCTTATTTGGATGGCTCGTTCAAAGGCGCACTGGGGCATGAGTGCTCAGCCCCGTGCTGTTACGATTCTGTAGTTTTCAGCAACAGGAAACGAGGTACATAAACAAATCTACTGAGTGAGTCATCAATTGGAACAGGCCGGTAACTTGCCTTGCACAAATTGGGAGTTAATCTCCTGTACTTAGACCTTTGTTGCTCGTATGTACACAGTAAAGTGACTGCCTCACCATCAACCAGTCGTGACTTTCCAAAGTTTGGTGGGGGGGGGGGGCGCGCGCGGTGTGTGTGGGGAGAGGATTTGCAGGGCTACAAGGAAAAGAGAAGTGGGCGAGGGACTAATTGGAGCGCTCTTCCCAGGAGCCAGCGCAGGCACGATGGGCAGAGCGGCCTCCTCCTAGGGTTTCCGTGGCACTTGTTCACATTCCTCTTTCGAGCGGCCTTTTCAGCTTCGCAAACGCTCTCCCTCACAGGGGCTGCTCAACTGAAACTTTGTAAAAGGAGAGAGAGAGAGAGAGACTTGTTAAGCAAGAGCGTTAAGGGTTATGGAACCAAGATGGTGTTAAGGTACAGATCAGCCCATGGTGTAATTGAATGGCCGAATTGGCTCGGCGGCTGCCTCTAAAGCTAGAGAAAGAGGCAGAGGATTTAGGGAGCAAATTTCTTAGTTGATTACGAGGAAATCTAGTGGTAGTGTTCAACGTTCTGAAGGGTTTTGATGTGATATAAGCTGAGGAAAGCTATTCCCACTAGTCAGTCAGTCAGTAACTGAAGCTCATTGATTAAAGTCACCACCAAAAGATCATTCATTTTCTGTGTTTTTTTTCTCTTTTTTTTATTGTAGGCAAAGATCAAGAGGAAAATGGGGACTCCAACTACACCATGGTGCCCGGTCCACCTTTCAAGGAGGTCTGGCAGGTCAACCTACGGCCGCGGGGCCTGGGCCAGTCGCGGAACATGAGTGGCATTTACCGGCTGTGCCTGACCGACAGAACCATCAACCTGGTGAAGCTCAACTCTGAGGTGGCAGCCGTGGTGCTCCAGCTGCTGAACATCCGGCGCTGCGGGCACTCCGAGAACTTCTTCTTTGTGGAGGTGGGCCGCTCGGCTGTCACGGGGCCTGGAGAGTTCTGGATGCAGGTGGACGACTCGGTGGTCGCCCAGAACATGCACGAGACCATCCTGGAGGCCATGAAGGCCATGAGCGAGGAGTTCCGGCTGAGGAGCAAGAGCCAGTCGTCCAGCTCCAACCCCATCTCCGTGCCGTCGAGGCGCCACCACCTGCCAAACCCGCCGCCCAGCCAGGTGGGCTTCTCCGCCAGGAGGAGCGGCACCACCTCGCCCGGTCAGCGGTACAGCTTCGCCAGGGCCCGGACCTCCAGTGATGGCTGCGGTGCCGCCTCCCGCCCCGCCTCGGCCGACGAGGCGCCGGCCAGCCCCTCTCCCGGACCCCCCCACCGCCAGAGGCTGACCAAAACCCACCCGCCTCTGGCTCAGACCAGGTCGACCCCCGACCCCGTTGCCCGCCGCTCGCCCCGCGCCGCCAGCCCGGCCCCCGGCCCCTCGCCCGGCGGCCGCGACCCGGGACGTGCCCGCCCCCCGGCCCCCGGCTCTCCCTGCGACCGAGGGTTCTCCTCCTCCTCCTCCATCCCCTCCTCCTCCGACGACGGTGGCGGCGGCGGCGAGGAGGAGGAGGAGTTCGGCTCCAGCCCCGGCTCCTGCGGCGGCTTCCCGCTGCCCGGGCCGGTCGGCCGCCAGCACGGCCACGACTACATCGCCATGGGTAGGCCGGCCTCGGCCGGGCAGGGGGACCCCCAGCGCCAGCGCAGGCCGCTCCGGCGGGCGTGCAGCCGGGGCGGCGAGGAGGAGGAGGAGGAAGAGGAGGAGGAGGAGCGGGGCCTGAGCAAGCGCGCCTGGCCGGGCAGGGTGGCGTCGCGCAGCTGGAAGGCCGAGGGCCGGCCGGAGGTGTGGAGGCCCCCGGCCACCCCTGACCCCGCCGAGGGAGGGCGCCAGCAAGTGGCCGACAACGGCTACGTGGCCATGCTGCCTGGAGTGGTGCCCGGCCAGGGCTCGGGAGGCGACTACATGGCCATGACGCCCAAGGGCACCTCGGCACCCCAGCAGGTGGGGACCCCGGGGGCCGAGGACCCCCACGGGAGCGGCTATATGCTGATGTCGCCCAGCGGGAGCTGCTCGCCCGATGGCTGGGCCCGGCCCGGCGGTTCCAAGTCGCTGGCGGGCAGCGGCGATTACATGAACATGTCGCCAGCCAGCCGCTCGGCCTCCAGCACGCCCCCTTCCGGCCGCCACCCCCACCCCACCCCTCCCCGCGGCGGGGAAGCCAAGGTGGCCGACTCCCGCCCCCATTGCTATCACTCTCTGCCCCGCTCCTACAAGCAGCAGCCGGCCTCCGCTGCCTCCTCGGCCCAGCTCTCCTGCTGCTCCTCCTCCTCCTCCTCCTCCACCAGTAGCAGCAGCGACAGCCTGGGGGAGACCGAAAGCGGCCAGCCCCCTCCGGCGTCCCAGACCCCCCAGGCCCCCTCCAGGCCGGGGAGAAGAGGCGGGTTCTCCCGGCCGGCCGGCCTCTACCTGGACGTGGCGAGGGCCAGCACCCTGCCGCGGCGGCGGGAGAACCCCCTGCCCTCGGAGCCGCAGAGCCCCGGGGAGTACGTCAGCATCGAGTTCCGGTGCGAACCGCAGGCCCCCCGCCCGCTGGCCCGGCCTGCCTCCTGCGTGGGTGGGCTCCAGCGCCTCCCCCTGGCCGCCTCCGAGTACGCCAACGTGGACTTCTGCCGCGAGACGCCGGTGGCTGCGCCGGAGACCCGGTGCAGGATGCGCAGCCCCCTGCCTGCCGACGGGGCTGAGACAGCCTACTGCCCGGGTGCAGCCTTGCCCGAGGGCGCCCGGGACCCCGCCGACCCGCCCGAGCCCAGCCACGACCCCCGCCAAGGCGCCCGGGTGGTCCGTTCTGACCCACAGGGGCGCCGCCGCCACTGCTCTGAGACCTTCCTGACCGCCCCCTCGACCCCCGTGCCCGCTGCGCCCTTTGCTGACCGTGTGAGGCGCCGTGGCTCCGCCTCCTTTGAGGGCGGCTGGTTGAAAGACGGCAACGCCGGCGGGGCAGAAAGGGGAACCGCGGAGGAGCCGTGCCCGGGAATGTCACGGCACATGTCGATCGGCTTCGAGAACGGCCTGAACTACATTGACTTGGACCTGGGCACAGACAGCAGCTGTGTGGAAGGGTCGGCCTCACAGCCAAGAATTTACACGCAAGCAAACGGGAGCGCTGCCTTGAACACTTACGCCAGCATTGACTTTCACAAGTCCGAAGAATTAAGAAGCCATAAAAGTAACAAAGAAGGTGAGCGGCTTTAGCGTTATCCCTATTTCCACCAATTAATCTCATTAGACTGTCTTCTGCTATCAATTTTACCCATCACAAACCCCAATGGGAACTTCTAATGTAAACATGGCACGTTGTAATGAAATCCTCCCACCGCTGGGGGCGTCGCAACTTTTCCACCATTGAAGCGGCGTAATAAAAGTTAACAAAAACAGAAAATAGCTGGAAAAACTCAGCAGGCCTGACATGACAGCATCTGTGGAGAGAGAAACAGAGTTAACGTTTCGAGTCCGTATGACTCTTCTTCAGAACTAAAGAGCAGTAGAAATGTGAAATATAAGCTGTTTAAGGAGGGGTGAGGCAGGTGAAGCTGGATAGAGGGCCAGCGATAGGTGGAGGCAAAGGAGAGATGTCGAAGGGGTGTTGATGGTGGATTTATTTCCATTCACAGTTTTATCCCCACCTTTTAGCCTATTTCAATCTTTTTCCCCCACCCCTCACTCGCGCCATCTGTCACTTGCTCATTCTGCTTCCTACTCTTAATGTCAGCATTAACACCTCCTTTAGCCAGTATCACCACCATCAACATCCCTTCCCCTTATGGCATCTTTTGCCATCTCTCCTTTGCCTCCGCCTATCACTGGCCCTGTATCCAGCTTCACCTGCCCCACCCCCCCCTTAAACAGTATATATTTCACCACATTTCTACTTCTCTTTAGTTCTGAAGAAAAGTCATACGGACTCGAAAGGTTAACACCGTCTTTCTCTCCACAGCTGCTGAATTTTCCCGGCAATTTTTGTTTTTGTTTCAGATTTCTAGCATCCGCAGTATTTTGCTTTTACCTTAAGTGACAAAAGTTAAGATTGAATTTGCTTCCTCGGGCCTCTCAGGCAACACGTTCTAGATTGGAAAGCATCGGAAGAATTCTATTTATGCTCCTCTGGTTTCATGGTGCACAGGGTTCGAGGCCACAGCTTGGGGTCTGGCTGGAAACTGACTGGGCTGCCTTGGTTACGTGACATATTTTACAAGGTTGGTAGTGAATGTCAAGTACAAAAAAACAAAAATACCTGGAAAAACTCGGCAGGTCTGGCAGCATCGGTGGAAGGGAGCACAGTTAACCTTTCGAGTCCGCGTGACTCTTCAACAGAACAGTTCTGTGGAAGAGTCACGCGGACTCTGAACGTTAACTGTGCTCCCTTCCACCGATGCTGCCAGACCTGGCGAGTTTTTCCAGGTATTTTTGTTTTTGTTGTTTTCGATTTCCAGCATCCGCAGTTTTTTTGCTTCTATCTTAGTGAATGTCGTGTTTTGGTTGACGGATGGTGTTGAGTGTTTTTGCAATTAAGAACTGATGCAATCCCCCCCCCCCCCCGCCCCCCAATCCCCACCCCAACCAACCTCAGTGTTGTTGCTCAGCCTGGATTTCAAGGCCGGTTTCTAGCCTTTTAGCCATGGGGTGGGATCTGCATGCCAAGTGTGCCTATCCTTTTAAAGCCACAGGGTAGAGTGTATGCCGGCAGAAGTGGTCAAAAAGGGCACATCCTGAAATCAATTAGAGCCCTGCCTTGGAGGGAAGTGTTCCATGGCTTTCATATCAATCACTACCTCTTGTCCCTGGGGAGAGACCAGTTTATTAGCTGGGTACAGTGACACCAACATTCACGGCCAGAGTAGAGGCAATTTCCCCTTGTGAAACGCTGCTGTAAGCAATTGGGGATTGATTTTTAGGCACATATTGTCTTACTATCCTCCACTGACTGCATTTTGCCAGTGAAATCACCCTACACGAGGTGATTTTGTTTTATTTATCAGGAGGTTTTGTGGTCTCAGTCCTGCGTTCTGTTTACTGTAGATTGTAGACACTTTGTAATTAGATTCTGTAGACTGTTGTATAGTATGCTGTTTAAATAGACTCTGTAGACTGCTGTAGTCTGCTGTTTAAACAAACTCTGCAGACTGTTTGCTGTTGTGCGCTGTTTAACTAGACCCTCTCTGTGAACTAGACTTTTTGCTGTGAGTCCTACTTAAGTTCTCGTCGCCCCCCCAGATCCATTGGCTGACAAGAGTGTCCGAGGCGGTGCTGATTCACCTGAGGTCAGAAGAACCAGTGGGAAGCAACTCGCTCCCATGTCTGTTCGTTTGACAGAAGATCGAGGGGTGATCTTCTTGAAACACGTCAGATCCTGAGGGGACCTGGCCAGGGTGGATGCTGAGAGGATGTTTCCCCTCGTGGGAGAGACGAGAACTAAGGGACACAGTTTAAAAAATAAGGAGTCTCCTATTTAAGATGGAGATGAGAAGTAATGTTTCCTCTCAGAGGATTGTAAGTCTATGGAACTCTCTTCCCCGGAGAGAGGTGGAGACAGGGTTAGTGAATATTTCTAAGGCCGAGGTCGATGGACTCTTGACTAACTAGGGAATCAAAGGTTATCAGGGGTAGGCGGGAATGTGGAGTTGAGGGCACAATCAGATCAGCCTTGATCTCATTGAATGGCAGAGCAGGCTCGAGGGGCCGAATGGCCTACTCCTCCTCATTCGTATGTTTGTGACACCTGAGCTGCGGCCAGCACGTGGAAAAGTAATTTTTTAAATTCTTTCGCGGGATGTGGGTTTCATTGGCAAGGCCAGCATTTGTTGCCCATCCCTAATTACCCTTGAACTGAGAGGCTGGCTCGGCCCATTTCAGAGGGCATTTAAGAGTCAACCACATTGCTGTGTGGGTCTGGAGTCACATGTAGGCCAGACTGGATAAAGACGGCAGATTTCCTTCCCTAGAGGGTATTAGTGAACCAGATGGGTTTTTACGATAATCGACAATGGTTTCATGATCGTCATTAATGACTTGAGCTTCATATTCCAGATTTTTTTTAAATTTGAATTTAAATTCTGCCTGCTGATGTGGGATTTGAATCCCTGCCCCTAGAGCATTAGTCTGGGCCCAGTGACATAGCGCCTATGCCACCATCTCCTTCTCATTCCCTTTTGATCAGAGGCATTGGGTGGGGGAATGCAGTGATAAAGACAGTTCCCTCTACTTTTTATCCATTCATGGGATGTGGTTGTCACTGGCTGGGCCCAGCATTTATTGCCCATCCCTAATTGCCCCTTGAGAAGGTGGGGGTGAGCTGCCTTCTTGAACCACTGCAGTCCATGTGGTGTAGGTACACCCACAGTGCTGTTAGGGAGGGAGTTCCAGGATTTTGAACCAGCCATTGTGAAGGTTACTTCACCTTTAAGTAAAACTGAGTTCATCAGGCAACCTACATCCCCCCCCACTGCAGAGCATCATTACTTCATGGTACAGTTCCCTCAGTTTCCCCACAGACTGACTGCAGTTTACACCTCTTTGGGATTTCTCACAACACCACACAGCCTGTGAAGCAAAAAATATGCATTTATATAGCACCTTTTCACGACCGAAGGACACCCTGAAATGCTTTACAGATAATGAAGTGTTGTCAGTCTTGACAGTTTGCACACAGCAAGATCCCACAAACAGCACCCAGTTGCCTGACCAGGTAACCTATTTTCATTGTCGTTGGTTGAAGGGTAAACATCATCCACAGGGCAGCAGGGCGGCCTCCCTCTTATCTCCTCAGACCTCCCGGGATCTTTTAGATTAGCTCGAGAGGGCCGATGGGGCTTCGGTTTAACGTCTCAACTGAAAGACAGTGCGGCTGGGCCGTCGGCACAAGCACTGAATGGTGCTGTATTGTTGTACCACCTCTGAATTTATACACAGTTCTCATGGTCACTGACTCAACTGAACAAAGAGGTAATTTTCCTGGTTTTTAATTATCTTTGTGAAGCATCTTGTGACATGTTTGCTTTGTAACGGTGAGTTGTGGCTCCTTTTGTTGTACTTCCCACACGGTGCTGAAGCGCCAGCAACCTCTGTGATTCAATTACCTGTTCATGCTTCAGTGTAACCAGAGGCGCTGTCTGGGTGTGTGCCTGGGGAACAGAATAGCAGATGTAGGTGGGATTAGATTTTTGTGGTGCCGCTGCAGTCAAATATCCTCACTCTCTACCCATGAAATACTTTCGGAGATTTGCTGAAGGGCACTTGGCACCAGTGGAAGCTGTGCCTCTCCAGTCCCCGCCCCCCCCCACCCCACCCCCCAAACCCCAGCTAGGGCCAGCAGAAGGTGAGGAAACCACAGGGGCGGTTATGGTCAGTGAGGGAACACATTAGAGGCAGCGGCTGGGGGAGAATGGGTTAACGTCCCCTTCCCACTGGTGAGCTGCAGACAGAAGTCTCGGTTACTCCGTGTCCTTCGCAGCTTCTCCCTCCTCGTCAGAAGAGTAAGTGGCATGTTTTATGAAATAGCTGTTAGTGTGAACGAGTGAAGCAGTGTTCACCACAGCTCACGTCTGTCTCTGCTTCGACCAGACGGTCAGTAAATGAGCAGCCCTGACTCCGCACGGCGGCTGCGGGGAATTATTGACCAGTTATTAGGCATTGGTGGACTCGGGTGGGGAGAGATTCCGACTTCTGTTCACCTGGCATAGCCACGTCAGCTTTCTTTTTTCTGCCTTCACTGTGTGCCATGGCTCGGTGAGTCAGGCTCCTGTCAGGTGCTAACAGGTTGAAGGCCCGTTCTGTTAACTTCAACATAGAATTCAGGCCAACACTCCAATTGGCAGTGTTGAGGGAGTGCAGCATTGTCTGAGATACCATCTTCTGGATGAGACAGGGGTCCTCCCTTAGCCCACGTGATTCTCCCATGTCCTGAGCTGCAGGTCATTGGGACACAGTTTATCGCGGATTTTGAATACTCAGACCAAGTGCAAATAATAAAAAAAAAAACACCGGGCAGCCAAGCACACACACACTGAACGTCACTGCCCGCTGCCCTATCAGACTGGTCCATTAACCACCCCACCATCCCCGAGCCCTCAGGTTCGCAAGTTTCTTCACTCCCCTATCTCTCAGGTCATTCCCTGCTCAGATCATACCCCCCCCACCCCACCCCACCCCTCGCACAGGCTCGGCCACATCCTCGCCCGCTCTCACTCCCCCACATCAATGTCTTCCTTAATTTTTGTCCCCAAGAGTTGCTCACCCTGGTGAAAGATCACTATTTCGAGAAAGTCGATACCTTACAGAAGACTGCAGAGAGTGGTTACTGAGTGTCAGTTTGAGGGAGCTGGATTAACATCAGTGGAGATACAGTCAGTAACACGGTGCTGGGGGGGAGAGGGGTTACTGAGTGACAGTGTGAGGGAGCTGGATTAACATCAGTAGAGATACAGTCAGTAACACAGGGTGCTGGAGGGAGAGGAGTTACTGAGTGACAGTGTGAGGAAGTTGGATTAACATCAGTAGAGATACAGTCAGTAACACAGGGCACTGGGGGGAGAGGGGTTACTGAGTGACAGTGTGAGGGAGCTGGATTAACATCAGTAGAGATACAGTAAGTAACACAGGGTGCTGGGCAGAGAGGGGTTACTGAGTGACAGTGTGAGGGAGCTGGATTAACATCAGTAGAGATACAGTCAGTAACACAGGGAGCTGGGGGGAGAGGAGTTACTGAGTGACAGTGTGAGGAAGTTGGATTAACATCAGTAGAGATACAGTCAGTAACACAGGGCACTGGGGGGAGAGGGGTTACTGAGTGACAGTGTGAGGGAGCTGGATTAACATCAGTAGAGATACAGTCAGTAACACAGGGTGCTGGGGGGAGAGGGGTTACTGAGTGACAGTGTGAGGGAGCTGGATTAACATCAGTAGAGATACAGTCAGTAACACAGGGAGCTGGGGTGAGAGGGGTTACTGAGTGACAGTGTGAGGGAGCTGGATTAACATCAGTAGAGATACAGTCAGTAATACAGGGCGCTGGGGGGAGAGGGGTTACTGAGTGACAGTGTGAGGGAGATGGATTAACATCAGTAGAGACACAGTCAGTGACACAGCGGACAGTTTAAGAATTTTGGTCATTTAAATTCTGCCTGTGTTGGCACTGTAAATTACTCAGTTTTGAAGGAGATCAAGCAATGGATTCAGTGATGGGGTGAAAGCTCTTTGACAGCACTCTCAGTGCTGAGTAAATGCTGAGGAGCTCACTTTGTTCAGTATCCTGTCGACTGTTCAGTTGAAGGTGAATGATTATCTGAGAGTGGCCGACCTGTTGCTTCGTTGATCTGCCCACCCCCCGACTCTGAAGGTACATCTGATGTTTGCTAGCAGAATTCTCTGCAATACTGCACACCACCCCGCCCCCCGCCCGAAGGTGCTGCAGCCAGGTTTTGGGTGCTTTCCATGATCAGCCCCAAGCAGCCGTTGGCAGTGTGAGCTGTGTCGACTGGGTGTTGGGCTGGGCTGAAGCTCTCACAGCTGCCCCTGCCCTAATGGACTGTTAACCCTGGGTGAGTTAAGGGGTGGGAAACCATTAAGCAGCAATAAGATCCAGGCTGCACATCTTTCTACCTCAGACTCTGCAATCATTCATCCAAACACTCAGCCCAAGTGCAAACAGTAAAAACACAGGGCAGTCAAACACACACTGTACACAGAGGAGATAAGAGCTTTTATCGTTCTGTCTCCAGGTGAGATTAGCTTGAGATTAGGTGCACTTTAGACAGCTGAGTATTAAAACCACCTGATCACAGTTTAAATGTATGCTTATAGCCCTAATTATAACATGGAATCAGACAATACTACAGCTTGGAAGGAAGCCATTCAGCCTTCGACGTTGTGCTGCCCCACTCCCTGGCCCTTACCCCATACCCCTGCATTAATTTTCTGCCAAGTATGTATGCCACAGGAGTGAATGGGAAAGGCTATTTTATTTTAGTCCATTTTATTATCTGCCATGGCTCAGTGGGTTGCATTCTCGCCTCCGAGTCAGAAAGTCATGGGTACAAGCCCCACTTCGAAGACTTGAGCACAAAACCCAGGTAAATGGTCCCTGTGCCAGTACTGAGGGAGTGCGGCACTGTCAGAGGGTCAGTACTGAGGGAGTGCTGCACTGTCGGAGGGTCAGTACTGAGGGAGTGCTGCACTGTCGGAGGGTCAGTACTGAGGGAGTGCTGCACTGTCAGAGGGTCAGTACTGAGGGAGTGCGGCACTGTCAGAGGGTCAGTACTGAGGGAGTGCTGCACTGTCGGAGGGTCAGTACTGAGGGAGTGCTGCACTGTCAGAGGGTCAGTACTGAGCGAATGCTGCACTGTCAGAGGGTCAGTACTGAGGGTGTACTGCACTGTCGGAGGGTCAGTACTGAGGGAGTTCTGCACTGTCGGAGGGTCAGTACTGAGGGAGTGCCGCACTGTCGGAGGGTCAGTACTGAGGGAGTGCGGCACTGTCGGAGGGTCAGTACTGAGGGAGTGCTGCACTGTCGGAGGGTCAGTACTGAGGGAGTGCTGCACTGTCGGAGGGTCAGTACTGAGGGAGTGCTGCACTGTCGGAGGGTCAGTACTGAGGGAGTGCTGCACTGTCGGAGGGTCAGTACTGAGGGAGTGCTGCACTGTCAGAGGGTCAGTACTGAGGGAGTGCTGCACTGTCAGAGGGTCAGTACTGAGGGAGTTCTGCACTGTCGGAGGGTCAGTACTGAGGGAGTGCCGCACTGTCGGAGGGTCAGTACTGAGGGAGTGCCGCACTGTCAGAGGGTCAGTACTGAGGGAGTGCTGCACTGTCGGAGGGTCAGTACTGAGGGAGTGCGGCACTGTCGGAGGTGCCACCTTTTCCCCAGCTGCACTCTTCGGGGATGTGAAACACCCTATGGTCAGCATTTCAGGGAAAGTTCAGGAGAGTTGTGCCTGGTTCCCTCTGAACACTCCTTCCTCCTCCCAACCAACGGTGCAAAAATGAAAAGAAAAGCTGATAATACTGCGAGGAGAGAAACCAAATTAACATTTCAGATCATCGATGGCCTTTTGTCAGAAGTGAAGCATTTCTGGCATCTTCTGTTTTTATTCCAGATTTCTAGGATACACAGAATTTTGCCTTTGCGTCATGGAAACAATATATCTTGCCCTTATTGCATTCCCATACGTGGGGTCTTGCTGTACACCAATTGGCTGCCGCGTTTCCTGCCTTATAACAGTGACTATACTTTGAAAGTACTTCTTTGGCTGTAGTGGGTTTTTAGGCGTCCTGAGGCTGTGGAAGGTGTAATACTGCCAGTCTTGCTTTCTTTGTAGATCAAGTGTCAGAGGATTACATGACAATGAAGGAGGCCATTCAGCCCGTCGTGGCTCTGCTGGTTCTTTGAAAAAGCTGCCAGACTGGTCCCACTTTCTCTGCTCTTTTTCCCTGTAGCCGTGCAAACCCCACCCCCCCCCCGCCTCCCGGCGTGTATGTGGAGCGTCAAAGGCCTAAGATGAACTCCCAACTTGTGCAGGGCAACTCACTGGCATGCTCCGGTTGATGGCACACTCGGTGCACTTGCTTGTGTACCCTGTTTTCTGTTGTTGAATCATAACAGCGCAGGGAGGAGGTGACTATTCTGGCCACCTCCCTTGTCCTGTGCCTCCGAGCAGAGGAGGAACGTGCAGGGTCCCAGGGAGAAAACTGGAGAATGGCACCAAGCGAATTGCTCATTTGGAGAGCTGCTGCAGACACGATGGGCTGAATGGCCTCCTTCTGCACTGTATCGATTCTGTGAACTATCCCAATACAGTAGTCCCACCCCCGCCCATTCCTCTATAGCCCTGAAAATCCCCCCACCTCCCCTTTCAAATATTTGTCTTGGCCCTTTTAAAAAGTTACTGTTGTACCCCTTTCCAGGCAGCACATTTCATACATTAGGGCCTATTCTCACTGGAAAAGAAAACTCCTGAGAGGTGGTATTATAACTGTTGCAGATTCTGAAGGGAATCGATTATATCCACCATGCCAAGTTGTTTAGTCATGCCCAGATCATGAAGAGCAGAGACATGGGAAATTTAATATGGATCTGCAAAATAATTGGGTGTTTTAAACTCCCAGGACAGGCAGCATGGCAGGGGATGTTAAGACTCGACCTCCACGCGTTCAGATTTAACGGGGTTGGGTTGTTGGGGGGTGGGGGTGCAGTGGTTGGGATGGGGGGTGCTCACATGCTGAAGCAGGCCCCTCATCCAAAGATGATAGGGGCTGCATGCATCCAATTTTTTTGGCAAGTGCCTATCTTGCCCTACATGTCAAGCAGGAGGGACAGGAGTATTTCTATTCTCCCCCCCACCACCCCTCCTGAGCTGACCTGGTGGTCAGTCCCCGTGATCTTCCCACAGCCCACCGCATCTTGATCTCTGCAGCTTTGACCAGTCTATCCCCAGGTTTTGGGGTGGGGGCAGGGGTTCTGGATTAATTCAAACACATCCTGCAAACGCATCAGGGAAACCTGTACTTCCTCTAGATTCCGGGCCACTACATCTTCCACATCTTCCCCGCTTCCTGGTGAATACCTGGACCGTTGTTTCAGAAAATTAATGGTCAGCTCGTGGATCGAGCTCCCACGGGAGATACTACAAGCACTGGCATTGACTCATTCAAATACAAATTAGGTAGTTTTTCAGAAAATAAAATTTTGGGATGCAGTATTGGATTAATTGGAGGCACGATGAGGGGTGAGAGTCGCCTGCTTGGGAGAATTTGGTGACGCTGGATCTCTAGTTTTTCAATGTCTCCACCACGGGTTTCCCTCCCCTCCAGTCTGGCTCCATTGTGGACTCCTTGATCGGGATCGATCACAGTGATTGGTCACTAACTCCATTATCGTTGGATGATGGTGATTGCCAGAGAATCAGCAGCAAACTGGATGGGTCTTTGTCCTTTCTCGGTTCGAAATGTCCACATTGCTTTACATCCTCAGGACACCCAGAGTGCTTCGCGGCCAATGAGTTTCATCTTGAAGTACGGTCACTGTTGTTATGCACAGCACGATTGTACAGGCAGCACTTAGTCAAATTTTAAGATGATCTGCTTTTGCTCTTGGTGCCATAAGAAGTGAATGGGAAGTGGTTTGATCCATTGGGATTACGTACAATGAGAGTGAATGGGAAGGAGTTTGATTCTTTGGGATTGTGTATAGTATAAGTGAGTGAAAAGCTTATTCCATGAATAACCTATGCAGTTGTAGTGAATGGAAATAAGTTTAGTCTATTGGGGTTCTCTGCTATTGTAGTAATTTCAGAGCCAATGTGAGAGAGAGCAACATAAAAGCCCTGCTATTGAGAGACAGCCAGTGCAAGAGAGAGGCAGACCAGGGAGAGAGAGTGCAAAAGGCAGATTGGTAGAAAGAGGCAGGTATGCAGAAGTAGACAAGGGAGACCATGGAGAAGGGCTATCAGCAAGAAAGAGACACTGATTGATGTGGAGAGAGAGAGAGAAAGAGGCAAAGGGGGAAAATAGGGGATGGAGAAAGACAAAGACAAAATGAAAGAACATTGATGCTGGGGTGGTGAGCGGGAGGGTTGGGGGCAGGCAAGAGAAGACAGAGCAACTGTGGGAGAAAGAGATGGAGAGAGCTGAGTGAGTCGGTATGAATGTAAAGGTGCATCGTCATCATTAGGAACGTACAGAGACACGCTGAGTATTGCACAACACCACAAACCTACAATCAAACAGGAGCGCGTGGCCTTGTTAGATAATCAGCCGATTATCGGTAACTCAATAAATCGGTCACCATTTGAAAGGACTGAGAAACATTCGGCCCTGTTGATTCTAGATGGCTATCTTCAGAGAACAGTAAAGGAGAAAGAGCATTTGGAAAAATTACCCAATCCCACATGATTGTGATTGAGGGACCCAGCGGCTGACCTGTGGCATTGCTTGAAACCTCTGCTGGCATTATGAGGGCTTCATGTAACATGCAGTGTAGTATCCTGCTGCTGAAGTGGAGCAGTACATAAATCAGTGTGTACTCTTTAAGACCGTGGTGTAATTGTTGTGTCTTCTTGGGTCAGTTAAAGAGTAATTGGGTGTTTGATCAGACAAAAATAATTGACCCCCATTTCCTTCACTCCATTGGTGGCTGTACATTCAGCTGTCTAGGCCCTCAACTCTGGAAATCCCTCCATGAAGCTCTGTGTGGCTCTTGCACACGCTCTCTCCCAGTTGCGCACACTTGATCTCGCTGGCGCGTGGGGAAGGGGGAGTAGGCATGGAAGAGAGAGATGGAAAGAGAAAGAGTGCGCACACGACAGAGGAGCGCGTGTGCAAGAGAGCACAAGCGTTTGCGAGAGAGAGCGTGTGTGGATACGAGTGAAGGGAAACATACATGCGCGAGAGAGTGAGAGAGAGAGAAGGGAGCACATGCACATACAAGTGAGGGGGAGCGCGCATGTGCGTGAGAGAGAGAGGGGGACTGAATGTACGAGAGAGGAGGGCAGCCTGAGCGTGAGAGAGAGAGGGAGGGAGGGGGAAAGAGGGAGGGAGTGTGTGCATGCGAGAGCGAGCAAGGGATGGAGTGGGTGTGAAAGAGAGAGCACCTGTATGCGTGGGAGAGCGTGGGCGAGAGAGCACATGTATGCCTCAGAGAGTATGTGAGAAAGATACTGAGAATGCGCACCTTTCCACGCCCCACATCACTCCCAGTATAGTGTTTGACAGCACTTGTGGCAGACGACTTGAATTGGCATAGAATATCCCGAAGGATTAAAGGCCACAAAATCAGCCACGATATTAATCAAGTCATTAGCTGGTTTCTTATGCGTCACACAGTAAGTAAAATTGTATGTATCCATACCCTGGACTCCTATGTATAGACAGCCAGCTTGTGAGATCTCTTGTACGAATCTAATAGGATTATTAGAAGGACAAAGAATAAATTAGAAATATAATTGTTAACTATGGCTCAGTGGGTCGCACTCTTCCTCTCATTCGAAAGGTTGTGGGTTTAAATTCCACTCCAGATACTTGAACATAAAATCCCAGGCCGGCACTCCCTGAGCCTGTACTGATGGAGTGCTGCACTCTCAAAGGCGTTGCCTTTCAGCTGAGACTTAGGCCCTGTCTGTCCTCTCGGCCGGATGTAAAAGATACTGCGGCACTAATTTAAAGACGAGCACAGGAGTTCTCCCTCATGCACTGGTTGAGGTTTACCTCTCAACCAAGTTCCTTTTTTTTTTATAAATAAGATTATCTAGTCCCCATCACATTGCAGTTTGTGGGATCTTGCTGTGTGCAAATTGGCTGCCGTGTTTCCTACATTACCGCAGTGACTACGCTTCAAAAGCAGCTCGAAGAACAATCCCAGCTTCTCGATCCTCTCCACTTAACTGATGTTCCTCATTCCAGTAAATCTCCGCACTCTCTCCAAGGCCTTGACATCCCTCCTAAAATGTGGTGCCCAGAATTGGACACAGGCCGCTAGCTGTGGACTAACCAATGATTTATAAAGTTATTTAAGGTAACGGGTGCCCTGTTTATTCTCTGCACGGAGACAACGTTTTTTTTTTCCCAAGTTAGCAAAAAAATAAAAGTGGGATCCAGGATAAAAACATCCTCCCACTAGATTAACTTCAGTCCTGAGAAACGCACCACATTCCAGCTGTGAAGTGTTTTGTTTGGAATGGGCCCTTTGTGGACTGTGCCTAACAACCTGCTGCCAAGTCTCAGTTAGACATTCGAGCAGGCGCCATTTTAAAGTAACCTGCCCTTCTTGTGGGCGAGTGAGGGGGAACTGATGGCATCGAGGGCAGTGTTGGTTTTACAACCCACCTGACTTCACCCTGCACTGAAGAGGCCGTCGAGTAATATCGAGTTGGGCTTGTGAGACGAGGGTTCCGTTTCATCCCGTGGGATTCCCGACTGGAGCGTTTATTTTCGAAGGGCTTCCTTCTTGAAGGAGGGAGTTTCCACATCTGCCGAGTAGCAAGTTTGACAGTAACAGAGAGTGGTTTCTCCTGGACTGGGAATCCTGTAGGTATGAGCAAACAGTCAAGTGACTGGACCGTTGTGTGCGGTACAGTCACATTCTGCCATTTTGTGAGATCTGTGCCCTAATCCATGTACCTGCCTTTTCCCCATATCCCTTAGATTTTTGTTAACCAAAGGTATTATTAGTCTCACCCTTAGAATTAATAATTCATCCAGTGTCAGTTTTCCTTTACCGAAGAGAGTTTCAAACTTCTAACACCCTTTGCTGTAGAAATATTGCTTAATTTCACTACTGAAAGGTGACGCTGTAATTCTTAGTCTCTGACCTCTCGTGCTAGGCTCCCCAACCGGTGGAATGAGTTCCTCTCAATCTACCCTAAGTGTAGTTAATATCTTGAAAGCTTCGAACAAATGACCCCTTAACCTTCTAGGTTCCAGTGAGTACAACCCTGGTTTGTGTAATCTTTTCTCGCTCTTGGTGTCTGGGTATTGTTCAGATAAATCAACCCTACAAGGCCAGTATAGCCTTCAAGTGCCGATGCCCAGAATTGGGGACACTGCTCCAGCTGTGGTCATTCATGAGAGGGGATCCTGACGCTTTTACCCAGTCTGACCTTCACGTGACTCCAGTCCCAACACTGTGTGGCTGACCCTAAGGCTCAAGGTGCTGTGAGGTTGAGGTGGTCTTGCGTCTTTTCTTCGGCCTGGTCCAGTGCCGACTTGACCTGTATTTTGAGGCAGGCTCGCTCGCTCGCTCTTGGCATCATACTCTTGTTCCTGTCACGGTGACCCGCCAGTTCTGTGGGAGGTGTGGGGTTTGTGTAGGTCAGTTGTGCCGAATGAGAAGGCCTGGTGTGCTCCATTTAGACCCTTGAGTTATCACTGCATTGTGTCCTCAGTCGCTTCACAGTTGCGCCTCTCTTCTCTCCCTGTCTGTCCCTCTCCCACTGTCTGGGCCCCATCTCAGTGTCTCTCACCTCTCTTGCTACCTCTTGTGGCATGTCTGCCTCTCAGTCTTTCTCCTTCTCTCCAGTAAATGCAGACCCTTTGATGTTGACTTTAGGCAGACAGCGCCTTGTCGGGCCTCGTATTTCTTGTTATTTTCTTTGTCCTCCTCTCACTGATACATTCAGCTGATAAAGCTAACTCTCAGTTCCACTGGCACAAAACTACTATTCGTAAACGCGGGACAGAGATACTGAGTGCCGGCTGGCTATTTCACTGCAGAAGGCATCACAGCCGAGTTCACTCCTGCAGTGGCCTGACGCGCGCACAGCTTTCCATTGGGGTTAGTGCAGAGTGATGGGAAGGCAAGCTTTTATCCCTACCCACTCCGCGGAGGGCAGTGTAAATAGTGGAAGGATTTACTGGCCTATTAAAAGTCACAGCCTGATCGCTCCTTCCCTGGCCCTAACCATCTTTCTACCAGCAGCCCTTTGCAGCTGGAGGATTTTGTGGGCTTCCACAGCCTGTGCCGAGAGGAGAGGGGATTCACCAGCACCCACTGGATGTGAGTATCCCCCTAACGTGCAGAATTCAGAGCTGTAGGGCTGGTTTCCTGACTGTCTGAGGCAGGGCTTGAATCCGGAATCTTCTGAGCCAGAGGCAGAAATGCTAAGCACTGAGCTAAAGGCTTTCTGATGGAGGATGTATGTCCATTGGCACCAATCTGTCAGGCCCTGAGTTCACCCCCTTTCAGTTTATATGATTAAAGGCACACACTTTGCGCAAACCCCTTTCACAACCTCAGGCTGTCTCAAAGTGCACTACTGCAACCAGTGAAGTACTCGTTGAAGTATAGTCACAATTGTAATGTAGCCTTCTTGCACACAGTAGGATCACACAATCAGCCATGAGATGATGACCAGGCAATCTATTTTAGTATTGGTAGCAATCTCCCTACTTGGAGTCAGAAGGCCGTGGGCCTAAGTCCTGTTCAGGTTCATGCTCCCAGTGCAGCACTTGATGGAGCCCCACTCTGTCAGAGGTGTGACATCATGTGTGACATGAAACTGCCTGTTGAATGGATGTATGATGCAGTGGTCAGCATTTCAAAGAAGCGTAGGGCATTCTACCCAGAATCCTCGGTCAGCATTCATCCCTCGGCCAACATAATTGTAAATAAAATCAGGTTATCTGGCTGTTTATCTCGTTCTGCTGTTTGTGGGGTCTTGCTGTGTGCAAATTGCTGTGTTTTGTACATCAGAACAATGTCTGCACTTCATAAGAGTCTTTCGTTGGCTGCATAGTGTTTGGGGTGTCACGCTGTTGTGAAATACATTGCATTTATGAAAGTCTTATTCTCTGTTGGTGGACATGTTTATGGTTAATGGTTACCGAGCACTTCTTAGAAGCTTTTGGTGGTTCGTTGAAATCTCTTCTCCTGCTCGACATAAGATAAAGACAGAGGCTCCACTTGGCAGGAATGGAGAGCGAAGGGCAGCTTGCAGGGCGGTGGCTGTTCCTGGAAGGACATTTCCAAGTGTTAAGAAACCTCACTCCCAACTCCTCGTGGTCAGGACCAGCAAACAGCAACCAGGGAGGGGCCGGCACAATTTAGCTCCCTTCTTAAATGAATGAACAAAGAGAGGTGAGGGGTGTTCGTGCTCAGTGGAACACTTTCCCTCACAGGCATCTAGTGTCCTGCCATTTGTGCTCAGGATAGATTTAGCACGGGTTTCGATACAGAGTAAAGCCACCTTTACACTATCCCCATCAAACACTCCCAGCACGGGGTTAGATACAGAGTAAAGCTCCCTCTACACTGTCCCCATCAAACACTCCCAGGACAGGTACAGCACGGGGTTAGATACAGAGTAAAGCTCCCTCTACACTGTCCCCATCAAACACTCCCAGGACAGGTACAGCACGGGGTTAGATACAGAGTAAATCTCCCTCTACACTGTCCCCATCAAACACTCCCAGGACAGTTACAGCACAGGGTTAGGTACAGAGTTACATTCCCTCGACACTGTCCCATCAAATAAAAGGGTGAGATATTAAGATGTTTTTCAAGGTTTCCCTCTCTGCACTGGCTCTGGAGGGTGGCGGGGTGGGTTTCAGGGCGTGGGGCGATAGAGGTAATGAGCCCTGTCACTAAAGATTTCTTTCAGGGAGCGGGCAGGAGCTGGTTTATTTGGAGGACCATATTTGGACTAGTGCTAAGTTTAGCTCTGGGTTTGGCTCAGTGACATCTCAGCTGAAAGGAGCTGATTCCTCAGGCTTGATCCTGAATGCTGAGCCCCAGATCTTACTGTCTCCGCAGTTTGGATTTGGTAGGGCATTCAGCACCTCCACGTTGACCTGCCCAGTGCGTTATGATGTTGAGGATAACGAACTACGGAGTAGAGTTCTATTTATTTCTTCTCTGCTTAAATACAAGGATGTGTTTTCTTTGCCTCCCGTCACTATCGTTTTAGACTCTCACTGCAGTAGCTCTCTGACAGGGACCAGCATCACTCCTGCCCCTCACCCAATGTCCCATTCATCATGTCCGAGCGTTGGCATTGAGCAGGTTAACAGGGCTGTTACAAATTGCAGTGGATTGCTGTTCTAGAAGATTAGTCGTGAAAAGTGGAGAGGTTATGTTGAACTTGTATGGAACCTTGCTTGGATCACACTTGGGGTACAGTTCTCAGTCTGGTCTGGTTATGAAAGGGATATGAAGTCAGTTAGTGAAGGTACAAAAATATTCAGTCTGTTTTATCCAGAACATTAACTGCCTTTAATGCAGAAAAACAACATCATGTGGGGCTTTACAGGAGAGTTTCAAGGCCAGATAGAATGTAGGGGCACTGGAGAAGTTGCAACGAGAATTTCAAGGCTCATACAGGAACTGTGTGGCTATAAGAGTTTGTATGTGTATGTTTTTCACTGTGTGTGTGTGTCTTTTATAACTTTGTGTTTGTAAGTGTTTATTTATATATATATATATATATATATATATATATATATATATATATATATATATATAAAAATATATATATAAATATAAAAAAGAATATATGTGTGTGTTTGTGTGTGTTTATATATTTGTGTGGGGTTTTATATCTGTGCATGTGCCTGTCTGTGTGTGTGTTTGCTTGTGTGTGTCCGTGCGTGCCTGTCTGTGTGCCTGCCTATCTCCCTGTCTTTCTCCCTATCTGTGTGTTTGTTTGTCTGTGCCTGTCTGTGTGCCTGTCTGCCTGTCCGTGTGTTTGTGCGTGCGTGCCTGTCCGTGTGCCTGTCTTTCTCCCTGTCTGTGTGTTTGTATGTGTCTGTGCCTGTCTGTGTGCCTGTCTGCCTGTCCGTGTGTTTGTGCGTGTGTGCCTGTCCGTGTGCCTGTCTTTCTCCCTGTCTGTGTGTTTGTTTGTCTGTGCCTGTGTCCGTGTGCCTGTCTGCCTGTCCGTGTGTTTGTGCGTGTGTGCCTGTCCGTGTGCCTGTCTTTCTCCCTGTCTGTTTGTGTGTGCCTGTCTGCCTGTCTGTGTGTGCTTGCTTGTGTGTGTCTATGCGTGCTTGACCGTGTGCCTGTCTGTCTCCCTGTCTCTGTGTGCCTGTCTCTGTGTGCCTGTCTCCTTGTCTGTCTGTGTTTGTTTGTGTGTGTATGACTGATTGCTGTGTGTTGTTTATTTGTTCACCCCAGGCCCACCCTCCTGGCGTCGGAATCTGGGGCGCTCGACCAGGGGTAGCAAAGAGGAATTTATTCTCCAAATCCAGAGTCCATTTATTCAGCGGCTTTTAATCTGAATCAGATTCTGCTTTGCTTTCCCAAGAGTCAAGGTGCTTTAACCACACTGTTCTGGAGTTCTTACCCTCACACCCAGACATGCACCTGCACCCTACCAAACAGGCACACAGGCGTGGTCCTTCAGACATGTACACAGTTTCCAAAAAGCCAGCGATCCCACAGCACTGGGGACATTCTTGGTGCCCTGGGGCCACGATTTATCCCTACAGCAAAGTGACCCCGTGACCAGGTGTCCTGTGATATCGTGTTGCTGGTTGTGGGATCTTGCTGTGCGTAGATTGGCTGCTGTTTCCCACATTGCAAAAGTGATTCCGCTTCAAACGTTGCTTCATTGGGCTGTGGGGCGCCCTGGGGTTGTGCAAGGAGCTACAGAAATGCGAGTTCTGTCTTGTCTCTGCAGCCATTTTGTTCACCGTGAGGACTACAGAGACCAAATAGAGGGACAGCCATTTCCAACAACACCTTCCCTTTGTCTACTGCCCTTAACGTGGTAAACTGTCCAAAGGCGCTCCACCAGGTTGATTATCAGACAAAGGTTTGACACTGAGCCACATAAGGAGGTAATAAGGACAGGTGAGCAATAACAAAGGGTATGTTTTAATGATTGCCCTCATGTAGGGGAGAGAGAGAGAGATGCGGAGAGGTTCAGGCAGCGAATTCCGGAGCCTTGGACTGACGGCATGGCCACCAATGGCGGGGCAAAGGAAATTGGGGAAGCGAAAGAGGGCAGAATTGGAGGGACGCAGATAGCTCGGAGGGTTCTGTGACTGGGGGAAGGTTACAGGGACAGGGAGGGTTTCCAGGCTTCATGTTGTTTAGGGCGTGAGGTGGGGGTGGTGGGGTCAGGCAGGCTGGCGGGTTAGAAGCCCCTCCTGTTTATGTGAGGCCTCGCACGCTCCAGCCTGTGCCAGGCGGGCGGCACCAGCGCTGTGCAGGCACTTCGTGCTGAACCCACACAGACGGCACCCCGGCAGAGAGAGAGGCAGTGTGGAGTTTGGCAATTTGCAGCTCATTAACACCTACCACTCGATCCGCTCCTGATCTGGTGGTGTGAAGGCAGAAAATCCAGCTCAGGTGGAGAGTTAACACTTTGCTGCGTGTGTTTGATCGTGTGTATGTGCGTTTGAGTGGGTACGTTTGCTTGTGTGTGTACGGTAGATGTACAGGAGTACACAGACACACGTGGCCTGTACAGCAACAGACAGGAGTGAATCGCCGCTACCACTTACCGGATGTTGAACACATTTGCCTAGTTTGCTTCATGGAGGGGCGTGGGATTAGATTAGGGATGAACTCGATATGGTTGAATAGACTCACACCTGCAAAGCTGCCATGAAGTTGTCATTATCTCTCTAACCTCCTGAAGCCCCACAACCAACTCCCTGAGATCTCTGTGGTTCCTCCAATTCCGGCCTCCGGCACACCCCCTGATTTCCATCTCACCACCATTGGCGGCCGGGCCTTCAGCTGCCTGGGGGCCCTAAACTCTGGAATTCCCTCCCTAAACCTCTCCGCCTCTCTCTCCCCCTCCTTTAAGACACCATTTGTAACCAACCTCTTTGACCAAGATTTTGTTCACCCGTCCGAATATCTCCTTACAAGGCTCAAGTGTGAGTTTCTGTTTGCTAATGCGCCTGCAACCACTTTAGAAGGTGTTAAATAAATGCAGTTTGTTGCTGAGAGATGGAAAAAGAAAACTAGGATGAAAAATAATGGCCTCTCATTAAATTATTTCAGCAGCGCGGGAGTTTATTGTAGGACATAAAGACAGTCGGTGTGTGCACAGCATGATCCCATGATTAGCAGTGAGATAAAGGATCAGATAACCTTTTGTTAATGACGTTGATTGTGGGAGATGTGGGTGGCTCTCTGGGCTTCGGGGCAGCCTAGCCTGCTTGAAGCGGTTCTGGGTATTCCATTTAAGTAGCCGGCTGGCCCCACAGAGGCCTCACCTCTTTGTGCATAGTCAGCTCTGGTGATAAGATAGAACCACTTATCAGGAAGGGGGAGCTGTGTGTGTATGTGTATGGGGGGAGTGGATGCTGTGTGTGTGGGCGGAGGGGGTGGGGTGGGGGGGGGTTGGAAAATGAAGGCAGCTACTTTATTATGTACATATGACCATCAAAGGTCTAAGTACAGGAGATTGATTCCCAACACTGTTTGCCAATCAAGATACAGAGCTGCCCTAATCGATGAGTCACTCAGCAGATTTGTTTGTGCACCTTGTTTCGCGTTGTTGTTGAGTCGTAGGCCTGAATTTTACCTTTGGTGGTGCAGGCGCACGTGATTAGCGGACGGGAAACAGGTCCCTGACCGCGATTTCACACTGACTGACCAATTAACAGCCAGCGCGAAGCGCGCGGTGAAGAGCCCAGCGCTGCCGGGGTGGGGGTAGGATAAGGACGGGCACTGATGTTTCTGTGGGAGGGGATGAGCTCTGCGAGAGAGCTCCCTGAAGGTAGACGGCTGCCTCAGGGAAGCTGCAGACCCGAGAAAGCTCAAATCCAGGTTTAAAAAGCTGCGAAACAAAAAAACGTCCAAGCATCACAATCAACCAGCTGGAAACAAAATAGCTGATAAAAGTTCCGTCCACAGATATTTATATTTATTTTATTTCCTAAGGGAAATCTCACCCCGCCCTTGGATGAGGTTTGATGTAAAATGTAAAGGCCGCTCGGCCCATTCCCCCGTCCGCCAAGCGTCAGGTTGGACGGTCCACGGAAAATCGGAGGCAATTGCTCTGTTAATGGGCTTAATTACCCCCTTAATTGTCCGAGGGCGTGCTTTCCAATTTTGCGCTTGCCCGCCGAGCGAAATATCGCGCGAGTGCGCGATGACACTGGGATGCTCGCCCGATGTCACCTCGCCCGATTTCACACCCGATCGGGTCAGGCCGGCAGGATGTAAAATTCAGCCCATAGAGTTATCCAGCTCGGGAGGATGCCAGTTGCTGCATTCTGCCTGCGCTGACTCTGAAAGAGCTATCCAATTAGTCCCACTCCCACCCCATCCCTCCAAATGTTTCTGTTTCAGTAATAAACCCAAGTAAAACTGAACCATTCGGAAAGCTCCCGTTGAATCTGCTTCCTCTGTCCTTTCAGGCAGCACATTCCAGATCACAGCAACTCGCTGCTCTCATCTCTTCATCGCTTCTTTTACAAGTTCCCTCAAATCTGTCTCCCCTGATGACCGACTTTTCTCCCGGAGGGGACAGTTTCTCTGCATTTCCCCTTTTTTTTTTATCCCTACGCCCCTGTTGCAATGGCACCCAGTAAACCGATTAGATTGTGTGATAGCTACTCAAAAGTGGAGAATTCCATCCATCATTCGTCGCAGGATTTAAGCTTAGATTCACTGGGTTGAAAGGTCAGCCCTCCAGTAAAACCCAGCACTCTGGCACCCCAATTAAACAGTGCCAGAACCTCATCGATAACCAGTCTGTCGAGCCTCACCCAACTGTAGGAACATTCTGGGAGGTTGTAGGGACTGGAGTGTCTCATTAGGCCAAGACAAGGTGGCTTCGTGGGTAACACACTTACCTTGAAACCCGAGGGTCTTGGGTTCAAGTCCCACTCTGGGAACGTGCACAAGACCTGGACTGACACTTCAGTGCCAGTACTGAGGGAGTGCTGCGCTGTCGGAGGTGTTAGGCCTGCCCATCCAGTCAAGCGGATGTAAAATATCCCGCAGCTATTGCCTGAAGAAGAGCAGGGGAGCTTTCCCTAATGTCCTGGGGCCAATATTTATCCCCCAGCCAACATCCCTTAAATGCAGACTATCTGGCCATTATTACATATTGCTGCTTGTGGGATCTTGCTGTGTGCAAATTAGAACTATCTTGGTTACACAGCAGCAATGCCTTCATTTGCTGACTAGCTGTAAATTGCTTTGGGATGTCCTGCGGTAGCTGAAGGAGCAATGTCAGCTTTTATGAATTGCCTTGGGAGGAGGTGGTTGAGTGAATTTTTTTGTCCAATTTTATCATTTTGTGTTGTGAGAGAGCGCTGAGGCAGAACATGGAAGGTTACAGGCACCAGGTGTGCTTATAGCTGCTTATAGTTAGAATTATTCTCAGTGCCCGTCCTTTTTTGCAAGTGTTGTTGGAAGCAAATGTTGTAGAAATCCTACACACAGCAAAGTCCCATAAACAGAAAATGAAATAGTTAACCAGACTTCAATCACAGTGAAGTGCTGAAATTCTCACCTCGCTTTTTCCTCACTCCAGCAAAGGCTGCGTCGAGCAACCTCTGTCTTTGCCAAATGTTTATCTGAAAAGCTTCGACCCTGGACGGCTTCTTAAAAAGGAAACCACGGAATCATTTGAGAGCCAGATGAAGTGCCATCCTTGGCTCGGTGGGTTGCACTCTCGCCTCGGGGTCAGAAGGTCGCCGTGCTCCAGAGACTTGAGCGCAGAAATCTAGTCTGATGCCCCCGGTGCCGGTACTGAGGGAGTGCTGCACTGCCAGAGGGTGGTGTCTTTCAGATAAGACGTTAAACTGAGCTTTCTCAAGTAGTCCTAAAGGATCCCATGGCGCTATTAGAAAACGAGCACTGGAGTTCTCTCTCTCGTTCTGTGGACAATGTTGGTCATGAATAAATGCAGATTATGTGGTTCTTTGTTGGATCTTGCTGTGTACAACAATACTGGTGACACAACAGCATTGACCTCACTTATTTAGTAGTTGTAAATTGCTTCAGGTGTCCTGCAAATAACCTGCACCAAATCCTGTTCACCCATCACACCACCCCCCCCCTCCCGGTGCTCATTGGCCTACATTGTCCGATCCAACAATGCCTTGTCTTTGTTTTCGAATCCTTTCATTGCCTTAGCCATTGGTATCCCTGTAACCCCATACAACCCTCCCAGATCTCTGCGCTCCTTTAACTCTGACCTCTTGTTGCGTACCCCCGGTTACTATCGCTCCACCACTGGGCAGCTGTGCCTTTAGCTGCCTGGGGGCTCCAAGCTCTGGAATTCCCTCCCTAAACCTTTCCAGGCCCTACCTCTGCTCCTTCAAACCGACTTTATTTATCTGCCCTTATATTCCCCCTATGTGGCTTGGTGTCAGATTTTGTTTGATACCTACCTTTGAAATTCCTCAGGACGTTTGTTTTACTACTTGAAAGGTGCTATATAAATGCAAGTTATTCTTAGTGGAGCTGCTAAACCAGCTGAATCTGCCTATTTTAAATGTTACAGCAAAGTGTGAAGTGATTTATTTTGGTAGGAAGAACTTGGAGAAACAACATAAAATAGAGGGTACAATTCTAAAGGAGAGTACAGGAGCAGAGGGACCTGAGGGGTGGGTGTGGGGAGGGGGTGTGGTTACATGCACACAAATCATTGAAGGTGGCAAGACAGCTTGAGAAAATGGTTAATAATGCAGACTGGATTCTGGGCTTTACATATAGCGAAGCAAAGTTTTGACAAAACTGTATAAAATTCTGGCTCAGCCTCAGCTGGAGCACCGTGTCCAGCCCTGGGCACCACACTTTAGGAAGGATGTGAAGGCACTAGAGAGGGTGCAGAAAAGATTCACAAGAGTGGTTCCAGGTATGAGGAACTTCAGTTAGGTAGATAAATTGGAGAAGTTGGGACTGTTCCCCTTGGAGAAGGTTAAGAGGAGAATTGATAGAGGTGTTCAAAATCATGAGGGGTCTGGACAGAGTAGATAGGAAGAAACTGTTCCCATTGGTGGAAGGACCAAGAACCAGAGGGACGCAGATTTAAGGTGATTGACAAAAGAAGCAATATTTATATCAGGAGAAACTTTTTTTTGTGTAGCGAGTGGTTAGAATCTGGAATGCGTTACCTGAGAGTGAGGTGGAGACAGGGTCATTCGAAGCTTTTAAGAGGGAATTGGATCATTATCTGAAAAGGTAAAGCTTGCAGGGCTACAGGGAGAAGGTGGCACTAAGTGCATTGCTCTTGCGGAGAGCTGGCATGGATGGACACGATGGGCTGAATGGCCTCCTGTGATTATGCAGTCCGGCCTCTTAAACAACCAGGGTGTGTGGGGCAGGCTGTAGAAGAAATTGATAAACATTCTTTGTAAGGCCCTGCAATTTTGCAGCAATTAAACCCATCTGTTTGACTGAAGTCACACTCCATCTCATTCGTACCTCTGCACGTCACTTATTAACACATTCAGAGGTGTTTTATTGGTGATGAAATTGCTGCGTGATGGTTTTCCCAGAGGTTTGATTTTCCAAGAGAATACCAAGTTTTTTCTTTCAAGCCCAACTTTAATTTATGAATTCTTAATGTATGTCTTTTCTCGTGTGGCCTTCTCCTCAGACCTCCGTTGAGTTGAGAGAGAAAGACAGTCACTGATATTGAGCCAGTGTCCATGTTACGCTCCCTAAGTGTAACTTCGGCTCAAATGCCAAATACAGATCTTCTAACCCAGAAGGTTCAAACTCCACTGTCAAGACTCCATAGCCTAGGCTGGAGCTGATGGAGTGCTGCATGGTCAGAGGTACAATCTTTTGGATGAGCCATTAACCCAAGGCCCTACCTTCCTGTAGAGGTGGGTGATAAAAGATCCCATGCCACTGTTTTGAAGAGGGTCAGGGAATGGGCCTGGCATCTTGACTGACATTCCTGCCTCAGCCCATGCTGCCAAATGCAGATCTTCTTTCTGCTATTTATGGCAGATTGCTGTGTTCAAATTGGCTGCCACCTGGGATAGATAACAACTGCCAAATGCACTTAAAACAAAATACTGCCGATGCTGGAAACTGGAAACAAAAGCAGGAAATGCTGGAAAGCTCACCAGATCTGGCAGCATCTGTGGAGAGAGAGACAGAGTTAACGTTTCGAGTCCATACGGACTCGAAACCTTAACTCTGTGCCCCTCTCCACAGATGCTGCTGCACTTATATAAAGCATTTTGTTGATGGTAAAGAACTCCAGAGCACGGTCAGGCCAAAAAGGTTCTATATAAATGCAAATTCCGCTCCTTCCACCCAGAGGATGTGTAATGAGTTCCCTGCCTGGGGCAGATTAGCGAGTGTCGATTCCTGAGTTGATTGGCCTCAGCCAGGGTGGCAGTGGGGGTCCTTGTGGCTGCCCTTAGCAGGGAGGGCATCCGCAATTCAAGCTTCTTTACCTAGAGCGCGGTGAGAAGGTGGAACTCTCCCTACCACTTGCAGTGGTTTGAGGTTAACAGCATTGGATGCACTTAAAATGGAAGCACACCAGAGAGGGAGGGAGGAATGGAAGGATAACACTGGTGGATGAAGAGGGAGTGGGAGGCGAGCAGAAACACAGAGCAGATGGGTTGAAAGGACTGTTTTTGTACGTTTTTTGGGGCGAATGACAAAAATAGATGCGGCTAGTGGACTGTATCATGAACAGGGCAATGGGAAAGTAGACACATTGAATGTTGAGAGTCTACAGGTGTAAACAGCTTGAAGCTGTTCCTGTGCTGTAGTTTGTTTTTAAGGGTCAGCCACATTGCTGTGCACCTGGAATCACAAATAGGCTGAGACCGGGTGAGGACAGCAGATTCCATCTCTACGGGGCATTAGTGAAGCTAGTTGGTTATATATGACAAATCAGTAGCCTCGTTGTAACCATTACTACTGCTAGCTTTTCATTTCAGATTTCATTATTTAATTAACCGTATTTCGATCCCCTAGCTGCCATGGTGGGATTTGAACTTGTGCCTCCAGATCATTAGCCCAGGCCTTTGTCCAGTAATATAACCGCTGTGTTACTGTACCCCATCAGTTGCAGTGTCTCCATAAGTGAATTGAACTGTGGGGATGCTCGCTACAGTACAAACAAGGAAGGGATTATATGAGCAACATTTGGTGTAGCTCTCACTCCACCGCTTGCCAGGAAGTATACATGGAGGCAGAATCAGGGCTTCCTTTGACTCTTCGCTCCCTGTCATTTGCCGTCCAGGCTGGTTCATCGAGTGCTGAGGAATTCTAGAGGTGGGGTTCCTGGGATGGTGAGAGTTGGCACCACATGGAGAGGAGAGGTAAGCAAGGGCGAATATTGGGAGTGGAGGGGGGAGGCGGTGGAGATGGTGTCCAGTGGCAAGAGGCATTAACAATGTGAAAAGCAAGTGGACGTGGTTGTCGCTGAGTTCCAGCGGCTTTGTTCCTGCGATACTTTGGCTCAGGAACTTTGCAATGTGGGTGGAGTACGACAGATCTCCGCCCTGTCACTGCCGGCAGTCATCGGAGAGAAAGACTTGCGTTTGTAAAACATTTCGTCATGGATGCCTCACGGCATTTTATACCCAAGGCTGTTCTTTTTAAACTGTTGCAATGTAGAAAACACAGCAGCCAGTTTGCGCACAACGAGCTCCTACAAGAGCAACACGATAATGATGAGATCTGTTTCTTGCTCGCGGGTTAAGCATTGTCACCAGGTAGAACACCCATTGCTTTTCTTCACAATAGTGGCCGTGAGATCCTTCACATGCACCCGGGAAGGCAGACAGGCCCTCGGCTGAACGTCTCATCTGAAAGATGGTGCTTCCAACCGGGCAGCACTCCCTCAGTACTGGCACTGGGATGACATCCTCAAAGCCCCGGAGTGGGGCTTGAACCCACAGCCTTCTGTCTCGGAGGCGGGAGTGCCACCCACTTAGCTGTAGCTGTGTCTGGTCGCAGGGTGGGATGTTCCGATACACCATGCTGTAGCTGGGGCTAAGGGTTAATTCGGCGCCGACCCAGGACCAGAGTTGCCAACTCTGCTGGACGGATTTCTGGAGGTTTCATCACATGATCTGTGGCCTCTAGTTGCCCTGCCACAAGCTGCCGCTATTGGCTGCCTGACACATCCATCCTTGCAGAGCCTGTTCTTCTCACACCAGAAGGAAAGCAGGCAACCTCTTCATTATCCAATTGGGTAATTCTTTCAAATGTCTGTCAAAGAGGCTGTTTAATTCACATCCCAGTAAACATAAGCTGTGCAAAGTAAATCATCCATTTCCACTGGCAGGAGGGTCGGTAACCAGAGGGACGCGGATTGAAGAGAATCAGCAAAAGAATCCGAGGGGGAGATGAGAATTTTTTTTCACACAGCAAGTTGTTGTGATCTGGAAGGCGCTGCCTGAAAGGGCGGTGGAAGCAGATTCAACAGGAACTTTCAAAAGCAGAATTGGAGTAATAGTTGAAGGGGAAAAATTTTCAAGATATGGGGAAAGAACAGGGGGGAGTGGGATCAATTGGCTAGCTCTTTCAAAGAGCTGTCACAGATACAAGGGCTTGAATGGCCTCCATCTGTGTTGTAAGATTCTGTGACTCCGCAAGCAGGGTCCTGGAGATTAATCTTGAACTCCTGTAGAATTCAGGGCAATCCCAGAGGGTTGAAGACCCTTCCCTCACCCCCAGCCCCATTCCCCAACAACTAGCACTGTGTAACGTGTGGTACATGCAGTCGGTGAAGTGAAAGATCCTGTTGTTTGTATGGGAGTGGGGGTCAGGATGCATTCAATGAAGCTTCCGGCAATAAAAAAAATCCTGGCTTTCTTTCAAAACTGCTATCATTTTCTCCATTTGACCTGGGCGCAAGCACTTGTTCGCCTCATCCAGCGACCCCCACCTTCCTCCCACCCGTGCTCTCTCTCTCTGCCTCTCTCTCTCTGTCTCTCAGTCAATGACTCTCTGTTATGGAGCTTGGCTGGAGCTCCGGATTCGGGGTTGAATGGTTGTTGGTTTTTTAATCACCTCACTTGGCAGAACGGCAGCAGCTCTGTGCAGCCATCATCAACCTCTGCTCTTCTGTGCCGGAATGCGTGACTGGATTACAGGCCTCCCTGCCCCCGTCACCAAGCACAATGTCCCCCCTTGTCCAGCTCTGCATGCTGGGGTATTTGAAATTCACATTTCGTCCTAATTGGACTTTGATTTGCTTTAAATGGGTTGGTGTGAGTGAGAGTAATTTGTGAATGAAAACCACCGGGACCCTCATCAGAGCTGTGAATGTCATTTCAAAAAGTCCCTTTTGTGTTTAATAAATCCAAGAATATATTACAACCGGAAATAGTCATTTATGTTGATCTACTGGGACTGATATTCCGAACTGAATCCCACGAGCACTGGAGCAATGATTATCCAATATTCACTAAGGAAACTATGATTATTATAGAAAATATACAGGCATGTTATACCCAGCAACAGTGTGTTATTCTGTAATATCCACATGAGCGTTATACCCAATAACAGTGTTATTATATCATATGTACAGTGTTATACGTAGCAACACATGGTGTTTTTATATAATATATTGTATTATACGCATGAGCACCCAGTGCGTTATCATATAATATATACAGTATTATATGCAGGAACACACGGTGTGTTATTATATAATATTTACAGTGTTATACCCAGTAATGAATGGTGGTGTTATATAATATTTACAGTGTTATACCCGGTAACACACAGTGTGGTATTATATAATACATACAGTGTTATACCCAGTAATGCACGTTGTGTCATTATATAATATATAGTGTTATACCCAGTAATGCACGGTGTGTTATTATAAGACCATAAGACGTAGGAGCAGAAGTAGGCCATTCGGCCCATCGGGATCGCTTCTGCTCCTCCATTAAATGAGATCATGGCTGATCTGATATTCCTCAACTCCACTTTCCTGCCTTTACCCCATAACCCTCGGTTCCCTTACTGATTAAAAATCTGTCTATCTCAGCCTTGAATATACTTAACGATCCAGCCTCTACAGCCCACTGCAGTAAAGAATTCCACAGATTCACTACCCTCTGAGAGAAGAAATTCCTCCTCATCTCTGTTTTAAATTGGCACCCCCTTACTCTGAGATTATGCCCTCTGGTCCTAGACTCCCCCATAAGGGGAAACAACCTCTCAGCATCTACCCTGTCAAGCCCCCTAAGAATCTTTTATGTTTCAATAAGGTCTCCTCTCATTCTTCTAAACACCAATGAGTACAGGCCCAACCTACTCAACGTCTCCTCATAAGAAAATTCTTTCATACCCGGAATCAACCTAGTGAACCTTCTCTGGACTGCCTCCAATGCCAGTATATCTTTCCTTAGATAAGGGAATGAAAACCGTTCATAGTATTCTAGGTGTGGTCTAACGAGTGCCTTGTATAGTTTTAGCAAGATTTCCCTATTTTTATACTCCATTCTCTTTGAAACAAAGGCCAAAATTCCATTTGCCTTCCCTATTACCTGCTGAACTTGTATGTTAGCTTTTTGTGATTCATGCACGAGGACCCCCAAATCCCTCTGTGCTGCAGATTTCTTCAGTCTTTATCCATTTAAATAATATTCAGCTCCTCTGTTCTTCTGCCAAAGTGTATAACCTCACACTTTCCCACATTATATCCCATCTGCCACATTTTTGCCCACTCACTTAACCCACCTATACCCTCTGTAGACTCTGTGCCATCCTCATCACTTGCCTTCCCACCTATTTTTGTGTCATCCGCAAAAATGGCAATTGTACATTCATTTCCCTCATCCAAGTCATTAATAAATATTGTAAATAATTGTGACCCCAGCACTGATCCCCGTGGCACTCCACTAGTTACAGGTTGCCATCCTGAAAATGCCGCCCTTATCCCAACTCCCTGTCTTCTATTAGTTAGCAAGTCCTCTATCCACACTAATATACTACCCCCAATACCATGGGCTCTTATCTTATTAAGTAGCCTTATGTGTGGTACCTTATTGAACACATTTTGGAAATCAAAATATATTACAACTACTGGTTCCCCTTTATCTATCCAACTTGTTACCTCCTAAACAATTCTAATAAATTTGTCATTTATCTAATATTTACAGTGTTATACCCGGTAATGCATGGTGTTATTATTATATAATATATACAGTGTTATACCCAGTAACGCAGTGTTATTATATAATATATACAGTGCTATACCCAGTAATGTGTGGTATGCTAATATATAATATATACAGTGCTATACCCAGTAAAACACTATTATATAATACATAGTGTTTTACCCAGTAACAGTGTTATATAATATAGTGTTATACCCAGTAATGTGCTGTTTGATAATATATAGTGTTATACCCAGTAAAACACTATTATATAATATATACAGTGTTACATCCAGTAACAGTGTGTTATTATATGATATATAAAGCGTTATACCCACGGTGTATTATATAATATATATAGTGTTATACCCAGTGACGCACGGTGTGTTATTGTATAATACATACAGCGTTATACCCAGTAACACACGGTGTGTTATTTTATAATATATAGTGTTACACCGAATAACGCATGTCGTATTTTATAATATACAGTGTGTTATACCCAGAAATACGGTGTGTTATCGTATAATGTATACAGTGTTATACCCAGTAACACATGGTGTGTTATTATATAATATATATACAGTATTATATCAAGTGCTATGACCACAGCAGATGTTAGTTGCTGAGCCAGCCAAACCCCAGAGGGAATCTTGGCTTAAGGGCCATACCCTTTTTGTATTCTGAAAAGGAGAAGAAAACGTACTGATCCCAGCAGCAAGAAGTCCATTAAAACTCTTGGGATTTTAAAAATCAAAAGTAATAGCTTTATTAACAAGAAGAAAAGAACACTTAAGCACTCAGATTACAGTTATACATTACTCTTATAAAATATTTCCCCAAAAGCCTCCCCATTTGGTCAGACCCACATGTAAGCAAGCAGCTTCCAGGCAATATTCCCTTATAGATGTTTAACTATAAAAATCCAGTAATATTACTCAGGGCAAACTGCTGTAGCTTTAATAAAAGCATACCACACAACCTCTTAATCCCTCTTCCACTCTGCTGTGGAGATCCAAGACTTTAGAATAAGACTGCTTTTGCAGCCCAAGACCTTTCCAGCATCTTCTTCCCGCCTAGAGCTGTTTTCAGAAGATCTTCCTCATACAGCCAACAGCCAACACCTAAGCTTGCCACAGTAACTCTAAAATACCTTGTTCCCCCCTTTCATCTCAGGTTCCATTATTCTCACATCTCTTTGAAATTCAAATCCTTCCAAATATAAAATCTTTCTATTTTGCCTCTGCTTTCGGGTCAGTGAAACGTAATATACCCTCTTCCGTTTACCCGTGGAGCTCTGTAAGATGCAAACCTGTTTCTCGTCACTTCTGACTTCCCTTTGATATTCAGCCGAACTCTCAACTTATCTAAAAATGCAAATCCTAGATCCAACTGGTGGCGTAGTGGTATTGTCACTAGACCAGTATTCCAGAGATCCAGGGTAATGCAGATGGTGAAATTTGAATTCAATAAAAGCTGGACTTAAAAGTCTGATGATGACCATGAAACCATTGCCGATTGTGCTAAAAACCCAACTGGTTCACTAATGTCCTTTAGGTGAGGAAATCTGCGTCCTTACCTGGTCTGGCCTATATGTGACTCTAGACCCACAGCCATGTGGTTGACTCTTTAAAAAAATGACTTCTGAACGAGGGCAAGTAGGGATGGGCAATAAATGCTGGGCCTAGCCAGCGATGCCCACATCCCACAAACAAATATAAAAAACTTGTACCTCAAACCCACCATAATATCTCATTCCGAATGCACACCTAACATCTCTATCCTTTCATGTCTTAACCTCCCAGACAATCTGTCTGTAGTGACTTTTCCCCAGCTTAATCAAATCATTTATAGACACACAGCTTTCTTCACAGGATAACACAAATCCTCTAAAAAAAAATATAGAAAATAACACTCATCCTCACCCCCCCCTTTGCAAAAAAGGGAACCATCGTAATTTCAAAATGATGGTTTCATTTTCTCGACCCATTTCGCATTCCTTACCACGTTTATCTATACAAACACAGCTATTACACTATAGTGTACATGCATCAATCACGAAAATACATACAAGTAAAAATAGCGTTCATTCCAGTCCATTCTCTATTTGCCAATATCTAAGTCCTTTTGAATTTTAAACTCTTGACAATGCGTCTGTAATGAAATTTTCTCATCCAGCCGCACGTATAATTTGTAAATTGAACAGCTGTAGGAAGAACCCCATCGAAAAAGTCTGGCGCTTTTGTTTCGAAACTTCTCCAGAACCTTCAAAGGATTGTGGTCAATATGTATAGTTGTCTCAGAACAATTGCTTGCAGCATGCACTTCAAGATGCTGCAAAGCTAACACCAGACTCGAAGCCACTTTCTCTGTAGTTGAATACTTCTCCTGATGCACGTTCAACTTCCGTGAGAAACATCCTAGCAGCTTCTCAATTCCCAGTTCGTCTTCCTGTAGCAACACAGGGCCGACGCTCGCATCGCTGGTGTCAATGGCCAACTTAAATTGCTTTGTGTAATCCGGTGCTGATAGTACAGGTGTAGTAGTTAGTACAGCTTTCAGGCTGTCCAATGCATTTTGGCGCTGCGGCGTCCGTGGGAATTTTCTGTTCTTCTTTAACGATCCAGTCAGCAGAGAGACCACCCACCCTGCTGAAATTTGGCACGAATTTCCAACAAAACCCACTCATGCCTAGAAGTGTCAAACTTCCTGTTTTGCTGTCGGCGCTGGGAATTCCGCAATAGCTTTTACTTGCGCGTCTCGAGGGGCAGCTTGACCGTGTCCGACAGTGTGGCCTAAACTTGTGACTTGCGCTTTCGTACGTTCACTTTTTGCCAAATTTACAAGAAAATTGCCTCCCTGCAGCTGATCAAACATTTCCTTTAAATGTTGTAAACATGTTTCTCCCACATTTGACAGAATACTGATTAGTCATCAGTATAAGCAGCGCTGTTGCTCAGTCTCTCCGTCGCTTTGTTTGTTAGCCTCTGAAATGTGCTGGTGCATTTTTCATACCAAAAGGCATTACTTTGCTTTGATATAGACCATCCGATGTCACAAAAGCTGACACCTCTTTTGCCCTTTCAGATAAGGGCACTTGCCAATATCCTCGCAGCAAGTCAATTTTTGTTGCCTGTCCCACTTTCTCGGTACAATCCTCCAATCATGGAATAGGATATGAATCTGCTTTTGTTACTGCATTCATTTTTCGGTAATCAACGCACAGTCTTTGTGATCCATCCAGTTTCGGTACCGTTACAACGGGAGAATTCCAATTACTGGGACTGGGCTCTATGATGCCACTTTGAAGCATAAATGCAATTCCTTTCCGCACTTGAGCTAATTTTATCGGATTTAATCTATATGGGTGAATCCGAATCCCCCACACCAACATCTTGCATGGCTAAATCTGTTTTCTCCGGTTTATTTCCACAAATTCTTTGTGTGACTGCAGTAGCGCTTTTAAATCACTCCGACACTTTTCTGGAAGGTAACCTAACATCTCATTTAGATTCTCAAACACTTCCTCATTGTTCAATTTACTCAGAGGAAGGTCAATTTCAGAATCCTCAATTTCTACCCCTGTCTCCTTACTTACAACTGCCAGTATCACCACCCATTTAATCTCTCTGTCAAAGTATTTTTTGAGCATATTGACATGGCACACTGGCTGACTCTTCCTTCTGTCTGGGGTATTCACTACATAGTTTACTTCACTCATTCTCTTTTCAATCTGGTAAGGTCCACTAAACTTTGCCTTCAATGGTTTGCCTAGAGCTGGCAACAATACTAAAACCTTTTTCCCAGCCACAACAAGCCTTTGCCCTTTTATCTGCATTTGCCTTCATCACTTGTTGAGATATCTTTAAATGTCTTTAAATATCTTTAGCTAGCTCACATGCCTTACTTAACCTTTCTCTGAATTTTGTCGCATAATCCAGGAGATTCACTTCAGAACTTTGACTCGCTAATTTCTCCTGAATCAGTTTGAGTGGTCCCCTTACTTCATGACCATAAATTAACTCATAAGGACTGAACCCTGTTGACTCGTTAGGGATGTCCCTAATAGCAAACAACATGAATGGAATCCCTCGATCCCAATCGTGTGGATAGCCTTGTCTATGTACTTTAATCATAGTCTTTAAAGTCTGATGCCACCTTTCTAAGGCACCTTGTGATTCAGGATGATAGGCTGATGACCTAAATTACTTTGTTCCTAGGCTGTTCATTACTTCTTTAAACAGCTGAGACATGAAATTGGAACCCTGATCTGACTGTATTTCTTTTGGTAATCCGTATCTTGTAAAGAATTTGGTTAACTCCTCTCCAATCACCTTCGCTGTAATTTTCCTTAAAGGTCTTGCTTCTAGAAACCTTGTGGACACATCCATGATTGCCAACAAGTACTGATCTCCACTTTTAGTTTTACGGAGGGGCCCTACACGATCAATTAGGACTCTGTTAAAAGGTTTCTCAAACACTGGAATCGGAATTAAAGAGTGCAGGTTTAATTACAGCTTGAGGTTTTCCTATCAACTGACATGTGTGGCGGGTTTGAAAACTTTACTACATCTTTATGTAGCCCAGACCAATAGAAATGTTTTTGTAGCTTAGCTTGAGTTTTCCTAATTCTCAAATGTCCAACCATTGGAATTTCATGAGCCACTCTCAAAATTTCATTATGGTACCCAGGTGCTATCACTACTGGGTGCACTATCGCCCATTTTTCATCTGCCGGAACATGCAGTGGTCTCCATTTCCTCATCAATACATTGTCCTTAATGTAATAACACTCTGCAATGTATTATGCTTCCGTTTCAGAATAAGCTGTCTGGTATAACAGCTTCAGGCCTGACTCCTGCTGCTGCAACTCCACTAACTTCAATGAACTAAACACCTCGGCCTCAGCCTCTCTAATCTTCTCTTCCTGAGTAATCTTTTCGATTGAATTTCAGCATCCTCCCCCTGTGTTCTAGATTCTTCTTCTTGCTGTTTAAACGTGAGTCTGTAACCTCATCACCACACAATCTGGATACAATCTAGGACGTTTCTTCTGTAACACCTCTGTTGCTTGTGTCTCAACAGGCTGCTCTACCACAGTAGGCATAGTCAATATCTCTGATCCAGCTATATCATTCCTGAGAATAAATTGAACCCCTGCAATGGGCAATTTCTCTCCTACCCCAACAATCACCTCTGCTGTTTTCAAATCACTTTTTAAATTTACTTTATACAATGAAATAGGTTTGACTCCCTCATGAGTCCCATTAATACTCTCTCCTGCAGTGATCCTTTTGGACAACAGATGACACTATCCTATAACATTAAGGACTGGCTAGCCCTCATGTCCCTTAAAATTTTGACACCCTTTCCTGTAAACATGGATATAGTTTCCCTTTCCATATAAAATCTTAAAAAATATCTGTAACCTACCCTTCAGACCTCCCTTGGGCAGGTTATGAACACCTTCCCACTACTCTAGCTACCACTGATTCTTCCTTCTCCACCTGTACGAAAGCTACTGGTTTGTCCTGCCCCTGGATCGCAGAGTCCACGGTACTCTTACTTACACAACTCTTCTGAATTCCTATCACTGCAACCAGTTTCCTGTTTAACCTCCAACAACTTGACCTCGTATGTCCATCCTTATTACAATGGTAACACATCAGTTTCCTCCCTTCAACTCTACTTTCCACCTTTCCATCTTTAATAGACTGGCATCCTTCAGCTTGATCCTTATTACTAACACTTTTACTATCACTAGGTTTTCTAAATCTCTGCGTCCCCTGCTGATTTCCAACTGACCCTTTTCCTACAGTCAACTGTTTGTGTGAAATATCATACAAATTGGCTAAAACATCAGCTTCCCTGATCTTTTTACTTTGTCTTTCATCTGAATATATCTTGATGTTTACTGGAATGCTATTTCTAAATTCCTCCATAGTCGTAACCCCTCTCATATTTTCAAAAGCCTTGTCTAATTTTAATGCCCTGAACCATTGATCCCAGATAATTTCTTTTTCTCTTACAAACTGTACAAAAGTCTGATGAGGTCTCTTCCTTATAGTCCTAAACTTCGACTGAATAGCTTCAGGGACAAGCTCATAAGCATTTAACATGGTCTTCTCTACTATCTCTCAGTCTGTAGACTGTTGCTCTGATAAGCTTGCATACGCATTCATTGCTGTACCTAACAAAACACTCTGTAACATTATAGCCCAGTCATCTCTTGGCTAATTCAATCTCATTGCTATCTTTTCAAAATATCTTTCAATTCCATCCGCTGTAAATTTAAGCACTAATCGAAGATTTATAGTTAAATCAAGTTCCCCATCTGAATCATGACCTCTCCTTTCCTCTTTTATTCTAAGTTTCACTTTAGACAATTCATACTGTCTGGCTTCTTTCAGAATCACAGAATTGTTACTGTGTAGAAGGAGGCCATTCAGCCCGTCGTGTCTGCACTTGCTCTCTGAGCATTTTAACTTTGTGCCAATCTCCTGCCTTTTCCCCATAACCCTGCACATTATTTCTATTTAGTTAATCATCCAGCGCCATCTTGATAACAGAGGGCATTGGATGATTACCTAAGTCGATAAAAGCGCGTGAGGAAAGTGGCAGAGAAAGGATAAAAGAGCATGAGGAGAATGGAGACACAGGATAAAAGAGCATGAGGAGAATGGAGGCACAGGATAAAAGAGCGCGAGGAGAGCAGAGACACAGGATAAAAGAGCGCAAGGAGAGCGGAGACACAGGATAAAAGCGCGAGAAGAGCGGAGACATAGGATAAAAGAGCGCGAGGAGAGCGGCGGAGTCACAGGATAAAAGAGCGCAAGGAGAACGGCGGAGACAGGATAAAAGAGCGCGAGGAGAGCGGCGGAGTCACAGGATAAAAGCGCAAGGAGAACGGCGGAGACACAGGATAAAAGAGCGTGAGGACAGCGGCGGAGACGCAGGATAAAAGAGCGCAAGGAGAGCGGCGGAGACACAGGATAAAAGAGCACAAGGAGAGCAGCGGAGACACAGAATAAAAGAGCGCAAGGAGAGCGGAGACACAGGATAAAAGAGCACGAGGAGAGCGGAGGCACAGGATAAAAGAGCATGAGGACAGCGGCGGAGACACAGGATAAAAGAGCGCAAGGAGAGCGGCGAGACACAGGATAAAAGAGCACAAGGAGAGCAGCGGAGACACAGGATAACAGAGCACGAGGAGAGCGGAGACAGGATAAAAGAGCGCGCGGAGAGCGGATACACAGGATAAAAGAGCGCGAAGAGAGCGGATACACAGGATAAAAGAGCGCGAAGAGAGCGGATACACAGGATAAAAGAGCGCGAGGAGAGCGGCGACACAGGATAAAAGAGCGCGAGGAGAGTGGAGACACAGGATAAAAGAGCGCGAGGAGAGCGGAGACACAGGATAAAAGAGCGCGAGGAGAGCGGAGACACAGGATAAAAGAGCGCGAGGAGAGCGGAGACACAGGATAAAAGAGCGCGAGGAGAGCGGAGACACAGGATAAAAGAACGCGAGGAGAGCGGAGACACAGGATAAAAGAACGCGAGGAGAGCGGAGACACAGGATAAAAGAGCGCGAGGAGAGCGGAGACACAGGATAAAAGAGCGCGAGGAGAGCGGAGACACAGGATAAAAGCGCGAGGAGAGAGGAGACACAGGATAAAAGAGCGCAAGGAGAGCGGAGACACAGGATAAAAGAGCGCGAGGAGAGCGGAGACACAGGATAAAAGAGCGCGAGGAGAGCGGAGACACAGGATAAAAGAGCGCGAGGAGAGCGGAGACACAGGATAAAAGAGCGCGAGGAGAGCGGAGACACAGGATAAAAGAGCGCGAGGAGAGCGGAGACACAGGATAAAACTACGTGAGGACAGCGGCGGAGACACAGGATAAAAGAGCGCGAGGAGAGCGGAGACACAGGATAAAAGCGCGAGGAGAGCGGAGACACAGGATAAAAGAGCGCAAGGAGAGCGGAGACACAGGATAAAAGAGCGCGAGGAGAGCGGAGACACAGGATAAAAGAGCGCGAGGAGAGCGGAGACACAGGATAAAAGAGCACGAGGAGAGCGGAGACACAGGATAAAAGAGCGCGAGGAGAGCGGAGACACAGGATAAAAGAGCGCGAGGAGAGCGGAGACACAGGATAAAAGAGCGCGAGGAGAGCGGAGACACAGGATAAAAGAGCGCGAGGAGAGCGGAGACACAGGATAAAAGAGCGCGAGGAGAGCGGAGACACAGGATAAAAGAGCGCGAGGAGAGCGGAGACACAGGATAAAAGAGCGCGAGGAGAGCGGAGACACAGGATAAAAGAGCGCGAGGAGAGCGGAGACACAGGATAAAAGAGCGCGAGGAGAGCGGAGACACAGGATAAAAGAGCGCGAGGAGAGCGGAGACACAGGATAAAAGAGCGCGAGGAGAGCGGAGACACAGGATAAAAGAGCGCGAGGAGAGCGGAGACACAGGATAAAAGAGCGCGAGGAGAGCGGAGACACAGGATAAAAGAGCGCGAGGAGAGCGGAGACACAGGATAAAAGAGCGCGAGGAGAGCGGAGACACAGGATAAAAGAGCGCGAGGAGAGCGGAGACACAGGATAAAAGAGCGCGAGGAGAGCGGAGACACAGGATAAAAGAGCGCGAGGAGAGCGGAGACACAGGATAAAAGAGCGCGAGGAGAGCGGAGACACAGGATAAAAGAGCGCGAGGAGAGCGGAGACACAGGATAAAAGAGCGCGAGGAGAGCGGAGACACAGGATAAAAGAGCGCGAGGAGAGCGGAGACACAGGATAAAAGAGCGCGAGGAGAGCGGAGACACAGGATAAAAGAGCGCGAGGAGAGCGGAGACACAGGATAAAAGAGCGCGAGGAGAGCGGAGACACAGGATAAAAGAGCGCGAGGAGAGCGGAGACACAGGATAAAAGAGCGCGAGGAGAGCGGAGACACAGGATAAAAGAGCGCGAGGAGAGCGGAGACACAGGATAAAAGAGCGCGAGGAGAGCGGAGACACAGGATAAAAGAGCGCGAGGAGAGCGGAGACACAGGATAAAAGAGCGCGAGGAGAGCGGAGACACAGGATAAAAGAGCGCGAGGAGAGCGGAGACACAGGATAAAAGAGCGCGAGGAGAGCGGAGACACAGGATAAAGGAGAGCGGAGACACAGGATAAAGGAGAGCGGAGACACAGGATAAAGGAGAGCGGAGACACAGGATAAAGGAGAGCGGAGACACAGGATAAAGGAGAGCGGAGACACAGGATAAAGGAGAGCGGAGACACAGGATAAAGGAGAGCGGAGACACAGGATAAAGGAGAGCGGAGACACAGGATAAAGGAGAGCGGAGACACAGGATAAAGGAGAGCGGAGACACAAGTCATAGTTAAGGTATGACTTTAGTTGTCAGTGATACTAGCATTCAATAAACACAGTAAATTGTAGCATACATAGGAAGAAAGTAATTAAAGTAAATTAAATAACATAAGTTAGAATGGTAGGATAGGTGTTATGTTGCAGCTAAGAGATGTGGGAGCTTTTGGACATCAAGGCGATCCATGACAAACACGTCTGCAGGAAGTGTAAGCAGCTTGTGGAATTCCGGATCAGGATTATTGATCTGGAAGCCAAAATGCAGACACTGCGCAACATAAGGGAGGGGGAGAAATACCTGGGTACTTTGTTCCAGAAGACAGTCATACATCTTAGAAGAGGGTCATCTGCTTTGGTCAGCAGTGAGTGACAGGTGGATGTGACTGTCGGTGAGGCAGGTAATGGGACCGAGCAGACAGTAGGGGAGGAGCTTCAAGCTTTACAATTGTCAAACAGGTTCGAGGTGCTCACAACCTGTGTAGCTGAAAGCGAAGTCTGCAAGGTGGATGAGCTGGCTGGCCACAGGAAGCCGTTTAAGCGAGGGGAGCAAAAAGGAATGTAATGGTAGCGGGGGATAGTATAGTGAGGAGGATTGACACTGCTCTCTCTAGCAAAGAGCGAGAGTCCCGATGGCTGTGTTGCCTGCCCGGTGCCAGGGTTCGGGACATCTGCTCAGGGCTGGAGAGGAACTTGCAGTGGGAGGGGGAGGATCCAGTTGTTGTGGTCTGTATAGTTACCAATGACATATGTAGAACTAGGAAAGAGGTTCTGCATAGTCAGTATGAGGAGCTAAGTACTAAATTAAGAAGCAGAACCTCAAAGGTAATAATGTCTGGATTATTACCTGAACCATGTGCAAATTGGCATAGGGCAAATAAGATGAGAGATGAATGTGTAGCTCAAAGACTGGTGTGGGAGAAATGGGTTCCAGTTTGTGGGGCACTGGTGTGAGTACCGGGGACAGTTTAAACCTGATCCATGCTGGGACAAGTGTCCTCACAAATCCCATAGCTAGGGAAGTAGACAGGGCTTTAAAGTAAACAAGAGGGGTGAGGGATCAAGCTTGGGTAGAGGTAGCAATTCTAGGTGTAGAGTCAAGACAGGAGAGCAAGATAGTAATATGAGAAATGTGGGTCAGAAAATGAAAGGAAGGGACAGAGAAAAAAATCTAAGAATACATCAGCAGTCAAGACTTGATGTTACAAAGGTAACCAAAAGACAAAACTGAATGACGTAGCATTCATAACAAAGTAAATGAATATGATCTGATAGCAATTATGGAGACATGGAGACATGGATGATAAAGATTGGGTACTGAATGTTGAGGGGTACATGACCATCAAAAAGAGTAGGAAGCTAGGTAAAGGTGGAGGGGTAGCACTGTTAATCAAAGAGAGCATTAGTGCAATAGTTAGAGATGACCTTGGTTTAGGAGATCAGGATGTAGAATCGGTTTGGGTGGAGATGAGGAACAGTAGCGTCAAAAGTCATTAGTGGGAGTGACCTACAGGCTTCATAAAAGTAGCCACAGTGTAGGACAAAGTATTCAAGGGAAAATATTGTGTGCTTGTGATAAAGGTACGGCAATAATCATGGGTGGTTTTAATGTACACACAAACTGGAAAAATCAGATTGGCAGTTGTAACCTGGATGAGGAGTCCTTAGAATGCTTTCGAGAGAGTTTGTTAGAGCAGCATGCTCTGGAACTAACCAGAGATCAGGTTATATTAGACTTGGTATTGTGTAACGAGTCAGGATTAATTAATGACCTCAGAGTAAAGGCACCCCGAGGTAGCAGCAACCACAATATGATTGAATTTTACATCTAGTTTGAAAGGGAGAAGAGTGGGTCTAAGATTAGTATGGTAAACTTAAATAAGGGCAATTCTGTGGGGATGAAAGCTGAGCTAGCTGAAGTGAACTGGGAAACTAGGCTAGAGGATAGATCGATAGAGAAGCAGTGGCAGACACTTAAGGGGACATTTCAGACTATTCAGAATAAGTACATTCCTATTATAAAGAAAAATTCTAAGGGGAGGACCCACCATCCGTGGTTAACTAAAGATGTTAAGGAAAGCATCAAACTGAAGGGAAAAGCATACAACTCCGCAAAGATGAGTGGAAGGACAGATGATTGGATAGAATATAAAGAATGACAGAGTGACTAAAAGGTTAATCGGGAGAAAGAAATTAGAGTATGAAAGGAAGCTAGCTAGAAATGTAAAAATGGATAGCAAGAGTTTCTACAGGTAGTTAAAAAGGAAAAGAGTAAGTAAAGTGAGTGTTGGTCTCCTAGAGAGTGACAGTGGAGAGTTAATAGATAATAAAGAAATGGCGGAAGAAACAAACAAATATTTTGCTTCTGTGTTCGCTACAGAGGATACAAAAAAAAACATTCCAGTAATAGCTGCAAATTAGGAGGTGAACGGGAGAAAGGAACTTGGTGAGATTGAAATCATTAGGGAAATGGTACTGAGCAAATAGATGGAGCTACGGCTGACAAGTCTCCGGGTCCCGATGGACTACATCCTAGGGTCTTAAAAGAGGTGGCTAATGAGGTGTTAATTTTCCAAAATTCGCTAGATTCTGGAAAGGTTCCATCAGACTGGAAAGCAGCAAATGTAACCCCTCTATTCAAGAAGGGAGGGAGGCAGAAAACAGGAAGCTACAGGCCAGTTAGCTTGACATCTGTCATGGGGAAGCTATTAGAATCGATCATTAAGGAGGTTATAGCTGGGCACTTAGCAGAGCTCAAGGCAATAGGGAAGAGTCAGTATGGTTTTGTGAAAGGAAAATCATGTTTAACCAATTTATTGGAGTTTTTTGAAGGAGTAACATGCACAGTGGATAAAGGGGAGCCTGTAGATGTACTGTACTTGGATTTCCAGAAGGCATCTGATAAGGTGCCGTATCAAAGATTATTACAGAAAATTAAAAGCTCATGGTGTAGGGGGGTAATATATTAGCATGGATAGAAGGTTGGCTGGCTGGCAGAAAGCAGAGAGTATGCATAAATGGGTCTTTTTCTGATTGGCAGGATGTGACGAGTGGAGTCCCACGGGGGTCTGTACTGGGGCCTTAGCTTCTTATGATTTACATCAATTACTTAAATGAGGGGAGTGAAGACATAATAGCTAAATTTGCAGATGACATAAAGATAGGTAGAAAAGTATGTTGTGAAGAGGACATGAGGAGGTTTCAGACAGATATAGGTAGGTTGAGTGAGTGGGCAAAGATCTGGAAAATGGAGTTTAACGTGGGAAAATGTGAAGTTGTTCACTTTGGCAGGAAGAACAAAAAAGCAGAGTATTACTTAAATGGAGAACAGCTGCATAATTCTGAGGTGCAGAGGGATCTGGGTGTCCTAGTACATGAGTCACAAAAAGTTAGTATGCGGGTACAGCAAGTAATTAAGAAGGCTAATGGAATGCTGTCCTTTATTATGAGAGGGATTGAACATAAAAGTAAGGATGTTTTGCTTCAGTTATACAGGGTATTGGTGAGACCACACCTTGACTACTGTGTGCAGTTTTGGTCTCCTTATTTAAGGAAGGATGATTATAAATTCTATCCTGAATAATTGACTTCCAATGACTTGGAAATATATCGCCCTTTCTTCATTGTCACTGAGTCAAAAACTCCCTCCCTAAAAGCACTGTGGGTGTACCTACACCACATGGACTGCTGTAGTTCAAGAAGGCAGCTCACCACCACCTTCTCAAGGGCAATTAGGGATGGGCAATAAATGCTGGCCTAGACAGTGAAGCCCACATCCCTTAAAATATATTTTTTAATTACATGCTGAGTACTGTAACCAATCAGCCTCAACTTTCATCTCTACTTTAATTTATCTGCTAACTCTCTTAGCTGAGTTTTAGTTAGACTTCAAATACTCCATAGTCACATTTTCCACTCTCAGAAAAGTCTTAGCAATTGCCATAGCCATTTTGCAGTCCAACCACTTTAATGCCTCAGCAGAAAACTCCTGAGTTCAGCGTTCTTCTCATGAATCCCTTGGATTCATAAACTCCAACCCAATCAATGAATTTTAAATCCCGCAAAGAGCCCCCAAATTTGTTATAACCACAGGAGATGTTAATTGCTGAGCAAACCAAATCTCAGAGGAAATTTGGCTTAAGTGCCTTGACTTTTTTTATGTACTCTGAAAGCGAGAAGCAAATGTACTGATCTCAGCAGCCAAAAGTCCAGTAACACTTTTGGACTATTGAAAGTTCAAAGTAAAAGCCTATTAACAAGAAGAAAAGAAAGCATAAGCACACAAGATTACAGTTACATAGTTAAAATAGGTCTTACAAAACATTCCCCCCACAAAGTCCCTACTTGGTCAGACCCCCAGGTAAACACCTTCTTGGCAACACTCCCTTATAGACGCTTAACTATAAAAATCCAGTTATATTACCCAAGGCAAACTGTTGTAGCTTTAATAAAGGCGCACCACATGATCCCTTAAAATCTCTTCCACGCTGCTGTGGAAATCCAAGACTTCAGAACAAGACTGCTGTTTGTGGTGTGTTATTATATGAAATATATATAGTGTTATACCCAGTAAAACAAGAAGCATTATTATATAATATATACAGTGTTATACCCAATAATGCGCAATGTGTTTTTATATATATAGTGTTATACTCAATAATGCAGGGTGTGGTATTATATACTATATAGTGTAACACCCAGTAGCACACGGTGTGTTATTATATAATATGTATAGTGTAATACTCAGGAAAACATGGTGTGGTATTATGTAATATATACAGTGTTATATCCAGTAACACACTGTTTGCTATTATGTAATACATACTGCATTATACCCAGCAATGCATGGTATATTATAATATATACAGCGTCATATCCAGTAACACAGTTTGTTATTATGTAATATAGTGTTATACCCAGTAACAGGCAGTATGTTATCATGTAATATATACAGTACTTTACCCAGTAACACAAGGTGTTTTATTATATACTTTATACATTGTTATACCCAGTAACACACGTTGTCATTATATAATATATGCAGCATTTATTCCAATAGCAGTGTGTTATTATGCGATATATAGAGTACTTTACCCACGAGCACAAGTGTGTTATTATGTAATAAATAGTGTTATATCCAAGAACACAAGTTGTGTTATATAAAATATACAGTGTTTTACCCAGTAACACATGGTATGTTATTGTAAAATGCATATAGTGTTATACCCGTACTGCATTGTATGTTATTATATGATATATAATGTTGTACCCAGTAACACATGGTGTGTTAGTAATGTATACAGCCTTATACCCAGTAACATATGCCGTTATTATATAATATTACAGTGTTATACCCAGTAACAGTGTTATTTAATATATACAGTATTATATGCAGAAACACCTGATGTGTAATTATATAATATATACATTGTTATACCCAGTAACACGGTGTGTTATTATATAATACATGCAGTGCTATACCCAGTAACAGTTATTGTATAATATATACATTGTTATACCCAGTAACACACGGTGTTATTATATAATATATACAGTGTTATACCCAGTAACACACGGTGTTATTATATAATATATGCAGTGCTATACCCAGTAACACAGTTGTTATATAATATATACATTGTTATACCCAGTAACAGTGTTATTATATAATATATGCAGTGCTATACCCAGTAACAGTGTTATTATATAATATATGCAGTGCTATACCCAGTAACACAGTTATTATATAATATATACATTGTTATACCCAGTAACACAGTGTTATTATATAATATATGCAGTGCTATACCCAGTAACACATGGTGTGTTATTATATAATATATACAATGTTATACCCAGTAACACATGGTGTTATTATATAATATATACAGTGTTATACCCAGTAACACACGGTGTTATTATATAATATATGCAGTGCTATACCCAGTAACACATGGTGTTATATAATATATACAATGTTATACCCAGTAACACATGGTGTTATTATGTAATATATACAATGTTATACCCAGTAACACATGGTGTTATTATATAATATATACAATGTTATACCCAGTAACACATGGTGTTATTATATAATATATGCAGTGCTATACCCAGTAACACATGGTGTTATATAATATATACAATGTTATACCCAGTAACACATGGTGTTATTATATAATATATACAATGTTATACCCAGTAACACATGGTGTTATTATATAATATATACAATGTTATACCCAGTAACACATGGTGTTATTATATAATATATACAATGTTATACCCAGTAACACATGGTGTTATTATATAATATATACAGTGTTATACCCAGTAACACTTATTATAATATATACAGTATTACATGCAGGAACACCTGATGTGTTATTACAAAATATATAGTATTAGACCAGTAATACATGGTGTTATTATATAATATATGCAGTGTTATACCCATCAACACAGTGTTATTACATAACACATAGTGTTATACGCAATAACACATGGTGTGTTATTATATAATATATCGTGTTATACCCAATAACAAACTGTTATTATATACTATATACAGTGTTATACCCAGTCTCTCATGGTGTGGTATTATACAATATACAGTGTTAACCCGGTAATACATGGTGTGATATTTAATATATACATTGTAGTACCCAGTCATGCACGGTTTGTTACTGTACAATATACACTACTATATCCAGTAACACACGGTGTGAAATTGTACAATATAGACAGTGTTATACCCAGTAATGCACCGTGTTTTTTTAATACAATATTTATAGTGTTATACCCAGTGACACATCGTGTGTTATTATATATTATATGCAGTGTTATACCCATTAAACAGTCTTTTATTATGTAATATATAGTGTTAAACCCAATAACACAGGGTGTCATTATATAATATTTACAGTGTTATACCCAGTAACACACCGTGTGTTACTATGTAGTATATGCAACGTTATACCCAGTTACACATGGTGTATTATATAATCTATGCAGTGTTATATCCAGTAACACGCTGTGTTATCATATAGTACCTATAGAGTTATACAGAGCAGTCAGAGGCTAGGAATCCTGCGACGTGTAACTCACCTCCTGACTCCCCAAAGCCTGTCCACCATCTACAAGACACAAGTCAGGAGTGTGATGGAATATTCCCCACTTGCCTGGCTGAATGCAGCTCCCACAACACTCAAGAACGTTGTCACCATCCAGGACAAAGCAGCCCCGCTTGATTGGCACCACATCCACAAACATTCACTCCCTCCACCACCGACTCACATTGGCAGCAGTGTGTACCATCTACAAGATGCACTGCAGGAATTCACCAAGGCTCCTTAGACAGCACCTTCCAAACCCACGACCACTACCATCTAGAAGGGCAGCAGATACGTGGGAACATCACCACCTGGAAGTTCCCCTCTAAATCACTCACCATCCTGACTTGGAAATATATCGGCTGTTCCTTCACTGTCGCTGGGTCAAAATCCTGGAATTCCCTTCCTAACAGCACTGTTGCTGTACCTACACCACATGGACTGCAGCGGCTCAAGAAGGCAGCTCACCACCACCTTCTCAAGGATAACTAGGGATGGGCATAAATGTTTGCCCAGCCAGCGAAACCCACATCTTGTGAATGAATTAAAATAAAGTTATATATAATATATACAGTGTTATACCCTGGAGCACACGGTGCGTTATCATATAATAACGTACAGAGTTATACCCAGTAACAGTGTTATTATATAATATATACAGTGTTATTCCCAGTCATGTACAGCGTGTTATTGTATAATATACACAGTATTATACCCAGTAACGCATGGTGTGAAAAGTGTACAATATAGATAGTGTTATACCCAGCAACACAGTGTGTTATTATATAATATTTACAGTGCTACACTCAGTAACACATGGTGTGTTATATAATATAGTGTTTTTTCCAGTACTGCACGGTGTGTTTTTACATAATATATAGTGTTCTACTCAGTAACACACGGTGTTATTATATAATATATACAGCGTTATACCCAGTATCACACATGGTGCTATTATATAATGTATACGGTGTTATAACCAGGAACAAACGGTGTTGTTATTATATAATGTATGCAGTGTTAACCTAGTAGGATATGATGCATTATTATACAACATATAGTGTTTACCCAGTCACGCATGGTGTGTTATTATATCGTATATACAGTGCTATACCCAGTAACAGATGCTGTGTTATTGTATCATATATACAATGTCATACACAGTAACATGCAGTGTGTTATTATATAATACATAGTGTTATATCCAGTAACACATGCTGTGTTATGATATCGTATATACAGTGTTACCCCCAGTAACGTCGGTGTGTTATTATAGAATATGTACAGGAGTGTTACCCCCAGTAACGTTGGTGTGTTATTATAGAATATGTACAGGAGTGTTACCCCCCCCAGTAACGTCGGTGTGTTATTATAGAATATGTACAGGAGTGTTACCCCCCCCCAGTAACGTCAGTGTGTTATTATAGAATATGTACAGGAGTGTTACCCCCAGTAACGTCGGTGTGTTATTATAGAATATGTACAGGAGTGTTACCCCCCCCAGTAACGTCGGTGTGTTATTATAGAATATGTACAGGAGTGTTACCCCCAGTAACGTCGGTGTGTTATTATAGAATATGTACAGGAGTGTTACAACCAGAAATACCACTGGAGCTCCTATACAATATCTACAACATCCCAGTAACAGCTTCTGGATTAGTTATGTCTTCAGGCAATGGTGTAAAATGGCTGATGTCAGATTGGATGACTGTTATGTATCACCCCCAATCTTTCTATGTGGTGACTTCATTTAATACCACCCATTTTACAGTACTAACTCAAGTTTAAACTAGTCCCTGCCTCCCCCTTGTGCATTACGATTAAAGGGGTATTCTGTCTCAACCCAAGATAGTAAAGGAACTGAGTGAGGTTTGAGGACCTTGCTGTTCATGGCATTCCTGGGCAGGCTGGTAGCACTTCAGCCTGTTTGTGCTGACATTTCTTATTCATATAGACCAGGCTCACTCTATTATTTAATTGTCAACTGGTTTGATGTGAATTCCTCTTAAGAAGAGATATTCTGTGCTTGATGTTTCTAACTTATTTTCAGCTTTTTATTGCAAGGGGATTGGAGTACAGGAATATAGAAGTCTTGCTACAATTGTACTAGACTTGGGTCAGACCACACCTGCAATACTGTGTGCAGTTTTAGTCTCCATATTTGAGGAAGGGGATATACTTGCATTGGAGGTGGTACAACAAAGGTTCACTAGATCAGTCTGTGGGATGAGAGGGTTGTCCTATGGTGAGAGGCTGAGTAAATATTCTCTGGAGTTTAGAAGAACGAGAGGTGATCTCATTGAAACGTTCTGAAGGGGCTTGTCGGGGTGGATAGACATTGAGAGTTTGGGGAATTTAGAACAAGGAGGGTAACAGTTTCAGGATAAGGGGCTGATTATTTAGGGTTGTGAACCCTTGGAATTATCTACACCAGAGGATTGTGAATGCTATATCAGGCAGAATAGGAGTATGGAGAGCGAGTGGGAAAGTGGAGTTGAATTCTAAGATCAGCCAGGATCATATTGAGTGGCAGAGCAGGCTCGACTTTTTTAAATTCATAAATGGGATGTGAGCATAGCTGGCTAGGCCAGCATTTGTTGCCCATCTCTCGTGGTGATGAGCTGGCTTCTTGAACCGCTGCAGTGCCTGTGGTGTAGGCCCAATTTTCTGTAGCAGTTTGGGTACAACTGAATGGCTTGTTGGACCATTTCAGAGGGCATTTAAGAGTCAGCCGCATTACTGCACATCTGGAGTCACACGTAGGCCAAACCAGGCAAGGATGGCAGATTCCCTTCCCTAAACCAGGGATCCTGAACCAGACAATCGACAATGGTTTTGTCATCAACAATGATTTCATCATTAGACTTTTCATTCCAGATTTTTATTGAATTCAAATTCCACCATCTGCCGTGGTAGCATTCGAACCCAGGCCCCCAGAGCATTACCAGGGGTCCCTGGATTACTAGTCCAGTGACACTACCACTGCTGATGGGTCTCCCTCTTGAGCAGTAGTTCTTTGTACAACCGAGTGCCTTGCCACATTAGATTGACCCAGCTGGGGTGATATTGGAGTTACGAGTATGCCGGCCGTTTTGGGAGTGGAATGTTCCATTTCCTGAAGGATTGTTAGGAGGGAAGAACTTGCATTCCCATAGCATCTTCCATGACCTCAGGACGTCACAAAGGGCTTTACCGGTTTTTTTTGGAAGTGTAGCCACTGTTATGATGTAGGAAACGTGGCAGCTCTTTTGTGTCCAGCAAGCTCCCACAAACAACTGTGTTAATGACCAGCTAGTCCATTTTTGAGAGGTTGGCTGAGGTACGAATTCCCGGCGGGACACCATGGAGAACTGAACCACCACCCCCCACCGCTCTGATCTTTTACACTGACCCAAGAGCATCAGAAAAGGGTGGCCCCTGACAGCGCTGGATTGGCTCTGTGTTGCATGGGGGATGTTGGCTACAGTTAGGAGAATGCAGCAACATTTAATGACCCTATGACTCTTGCTGCAGGGCCACAGAATACCAGATTGATTGAACTTAATTTGGGATTTGAACGCATGACCTTGCTGGTTGTCTGCCCAGTGTCTAAACTATACAATCTGCATTTATGTCACGCTTTGAAGGTAAACCACATAATAATGCTAACTGGGGCTTAGAGGGTTGAATTATGAGGACAGGTTGCTGAAACTTGGCTGGTGTTCGCTTGAGTTTCCAATTGATCTGACCACATTGTTTAAAATAATAAAGGGTGTTTATAGGGTGGATGCAGAGAATCTGTTTCCTCAGGCAGGAGAATTTGAGAATGAGTGGACAAAATCTTAAAACTGCAGTTGAGGCATTCAGCAAGGAAATCAGGAAGCATTCTTAAACACAAAGGGTAGTGAAAATATGGGCACAAAATATTGTGGACGCTGGGAGACAATTGGAGCCTTCAAGCCTGAGATAGATTTTTGTTAGGTACAGTGTCAAGGAATGTGAGCCAAAGGTGGGTAGAAAGATTTGAGGTGCAGATGGACCACTTAAACATTCACTCCCTGCCCCACCGACGCACAGTAGCAGCAGTGTGTGTACCATCTACAAGATACACTGCAGCAACTCACCAAGGCTCCTTACACAGCACCTTCCAAACCCACGACCACTACCATCTAGAAGGACAAGGGCAGCAGACACATGGGAACACCAGCACCTGGAAGTTCCCCTCCAAGTCACTCACCATCCTGACTTGGAAATATATCACTGTTCCTTCACTGTCGCTGGGTCAAAATCCTGGAACTCCCTCCCTAACAGCACTGTGGGTGTACCTACACCACATGGAGTGCAGCGGCTCAAGAAGGCAGCTCACCACCACCTTCTCAAGGGGCAATTAGGGATGGGCAATAAATGCTGGGCCCAGCCAGTGGCGCCCACATCCTGTGAAAGAACACATTTTTAAAACTGTTCATCATGCTCAAAGAAGTCCTACACCTGGTTTAGCACTTCATGCAAAGGCTGCACCTCCGGCAGCGCAGCATTCCCTCAGTACTGCACTGGAAGCATCAGTCTGGATTCACAGAATCACAGAGTGCAAAAGAAGCCCTTCGACCCATCGAGTCTGCACTGACACGTGAGAAACACCTGACCTACCTACCTAATCCCATCTACCAGCACTTGGCCCATAGCCTTGAATGTTATGATGTGCCAAGTGCTCATCCAGGTACTTTTTAAAGGATGTGAGGCAACCTGCCTCCACCACCCTCCCAGGCAGCGCATTCCAGACCCTCACCACCCTCTGGGTAAAAAAGTTTATCCTCACATCCTCCCTAAACCTCCTGCCCCTCACCTTGAACTTATGTCCCCTCGTGACTGACCCTTCAACTAAGGGAAACAGCTGCTCCCTATCCACCCTGTCCATGCCCCTCATAATCTTGTACACCTCGATCAGGTCACCCCTCAGTCTTCTCTGCTCCAACGTAAACAACCCAAGTCTATCCAACCTCTCTTCATAACTTAAATGTTTCATCCCAGGCAACATCCTGGTGAATCTCCTCTGCACCCCCTCCAGTGCAATCACATCCTTCCTATAATGTGGCGACCAGAACTGCACACAGTACTCCAGCTGTGGCCTCACCATCAATGTCATGGGCTCCAGTTCCAAGTATGGAGCAACTGCCATCAGTTAAAGGAACACGAGGGACAAGAGTTGCTAATCCCAGAATTAGATAGAACTTACAGCGCACAAACAAGGCCATTTGGCCCATCCGCTCCGTGCTGGTGATTCTGCCCCACACCAGCCTCCATCTCCCCCTGTCAGCATATCCTTCTGTTGCTTTCTCCCCCAGGGGCTGAATTTTGCGCCCTGCGTGCAGGTGCACGCCCGACCTGATCGACATCGGGCGAGCGTCCCTATGTCATCGCGCACTCGCGCGATATTTCACTTGGCAGGCACCTGCAAAATTGGAAAGCACGCCCTCAGACAATTAAGGGGGTGATTAAGCCCATTAATGGAGCAATTGTCTCAGATTTTCCGTGGACCGTCCAACCTGACGCTTGGCGGACGGGGGAATGGGCCGAGCGGCCTTTACATTTTACATCAAACCTCATCCAAGGGCGGGGTGAGATTTCCGTTAGGAAATAAAATAAATATAAATATCTGTGGACGGAACTTTTATCAGCTATTTTGTTTCCAGCTGGTTGATTGTGATGCTTGGACATTTTTTGTTTCGCAGCTTTTTAAACCTGGATTTGAGCTTTCTCGGGTCTGCAGCTTCCCTGAGGCAGCCGTCTACCTTCAGGGAGCTCTCTCGCAGAGCTCATCCCCTCCCACAGAAACATCAGTGCCCGTCCTTATCCTGCCCCCACCCCGGCAGCGCTGGGCTGTTCACCGGGCGCTTCGCGCTGGCTGTTAATTGGTCAGTCAGTGTGAAATCGCAGCTGGCCGGGGTGGGGGGGGGGGTGACCGCGTGACCGCTCCCAGACCTGCCAATCACACGTGTCCACCAAAGATAAAATTCAGGCCCATGTGTTTATCCAGCTTCCCCCTTAAATGTATCGATACTATTCACCTCGACCACTCCCTGTGGGAGCGAGTTCCACATTCTCCCCACTCTCTGGGTAAAGGGGTTTCTCCTGAATTCCCCATTGGATTTATTAGTGACTGTCTTTATAGCTTCAGGCTTCAGACACTTGTATTGTTCCAGTTTCGCAATATTGTGAGGGAGCTGGATTAACATCAGTAGAGACACAGTCAGTAACACAGGGCACTGGGAGAGAGGGGTTACTGAGTGACAGTGTGAGGGAGCTGGATTAACATCAGTAGAGATACAGCCAGTAACACAGGGTGCTGGGGTGAGAGGGGTTACTGAGTGACAGTGTGAGGGAGCTGGATTAACATCAGTAGAGACACAGTCAGTAACACAGGGCGCTGGGGAGAGAGGAGTTACTGAGTGACAGTGTGAGGGAGCTGGATTAACATCAGTAGAGATACAGTCAGTAACACAGGGTGCTGGAGGGAGAGGAGTTACTGAGTGACAGTGTGAGGGAGCTGGATTAACATCAGTAGAGACACAGTCAGTAACACAGGGTGCTGGGGGGAGAGGGGTTACTGAGTTACAGTGTGAGGGAGCTGGATTAACATTAGTAGAGACACAGTCAGTAACACAGGGTGCTGGGGGGGAGAGGGGTTACTGAGTGACAGTGTGAGGGAGCTGGATTAACATCAGTAGAGATACAGTCAGTAACACAGGGAGCTGGGGGGAGAGGTTACTGAGTGACAGTGTGAGGGAGCTGGATTAACATCAGTAGAGATACAGTCAGTAACACAGTGTGCTGGGGGAGAGGGGTTACTGAGTGACAGTGTGAGGGAGCTGGATTAACATCAGTAGAGATACAGTCGGTAACACGGAGCTGGGGAGAGAGGGGTTACTGAGTGACAGTGTGAGAGAGCTGGATTAACATCAGTAGAGATACAGCCAGTAACACAGGGTGCTGGGGGGAGAGGAGTTACTGAGTGACAGTGTGAGGGAGCTGGATTAACATCAGTAGAGACACAGTCAGTAACACAGGGTGCTGGGGGGAGAGGGGTTACTGAGTGACAGTGTGAGGGAGCTGGATTAACATCAGTAGAGACACAGTCAGTAACACAGGGCACTGGGAGAGAGGGGTTACTGAGTGACAGTGTGAGGGAGCTGGATTAACATCAGTAGAGACACAGTCAGTAACACAGGGTGCTGGGGGAGAGGGGTTACTGAGTGACAGTGTGAGGGAGCTGGATTAACATCAGTAGAGACACAGTCAGTAACACAGGGTGCTGGGGGGAGAGGGGTTACTGAGTGACAGTGTGAGGGAGGTGGATTAACATCAGTAGAGATACAGTCAGTAACACAGGGCACTGGGAGAGAGGGGTTACTGAGTGACAGTGTGAGGGAGCTGGATTAACATCAGTAGAGACACAGTCAGTAACACAGGGTGCTGGGGGGAGAGGGGTTACTGAGTGACAGTGTGAGGGAGCTGGATTAACATCAGTAGAGACACAGTCAGTAACACAGGGTGCTGGGGGGAGAGGGGTTACTGAGTGACAGTGTGAGGGAGCTGGATTAACATCAGTAGAGACACAGTCAGTAACGCAGGACACGGGGGGGAGAGAGGTTACTGAGTGACAGTGTGTGGGGGATACACTCAGTAATATGGGATGCTAGGTGGTTGGGTATTTTTTCTGCAAAGGGTTTCTGGCTGTGACATGTTCCCTCTTGAAATTTGCAGCGACTGTTCCCTGGGCCAGTGACCCACCCAGTGAATGATTATTTCAGTCATGTTCTGAATGACAGTGATTAAAGCCGTGACTGTGGCAACCAAGGTGATCAGGCTTCAGAAGGGTTTTGTGTGTGTGTGTGCGTGTCGATGGACTCGTGTGTGCGTGTCGATGGACTCGTGTGCGCGTGTCGACGGGCTCGTGTGCGCGTGTCGACGGGCTCGTGTGCGCGTGTCGACGGGCTCGTGTGCGCGTGTCGACGGGCTCGTGTGCGTGTGTCGACGGGCTCGTGTGCGTGTGTCGACGGGCTCGTGTGCGTGTGTGTGGGGATCGTGTTTAAGCTTGACAAAGGTTGTGGCTAAACAGCTTGGGAATCCAGTTTGTAACTCGTGACCTTGGTAGACATGGCTTCTCAGGACTGACCCAGCTCAAGAATGACACTGTCTCAGCGTCTACTGGCGGCTATGGTACTTGGTCAGTGACTCGGGCACCATGAGTTCATATCGCCCTTTGGCAATTTGGGGCACTGTATTCAGTGATGTGCTGACTGGTGCCTTGAGTGATGCTGGACTAGTGTCAAAGCCCAACACATTGCCAGCAAAAACTGAATTGCTTCACTAATTCTCTTCAGCTCGCAGAAGCTGCCAATCCTATCTTGTCTGGCCTGGTTCCAGATCCACGCAATGTCATTGATTCCAAATGCTGACCAGGGCAGCCTGGACTGGGCGAGACCCATTAGCCAGCCATCCCCACGTAACAAAGTCTCACTTTGCTTTGGGGAAAAAGCCCTAGGTGTGGCAGGCACTGCCTTTTCCCCCGATTTCCCCATCTGACTGCAGGGTTAGCTGCTACAGGAGTCGGGCGAGAAGTTCAATTGCTCTCTTGGGAGGTGGTGGTTTGTGTTTAAAGCGGACATCTCTCCAGAACCATATCAATCAGGTACCCGCATCGGATCATCAATACAGACCTGCGTCAGGTGTGTGTGTGTGGGGGGTTGGGGTGTGTATATGGGGGGAGGGGGCGTGCGCCTGTGTGCTCTTTTCAAATGGTACAAACAGGCCCCTGATGTTTATGGAGTTTCTCCTGTGACATTGGATTCTGAGACGAGACAAGCCAGATGGATGTTGATTTTAGGGACCTGATTTGAACTCAGCAACCTTACCTTGAAGCCAAGGAAAGGAAAAGTAAAAATACATATCAGTGAGAAGAGAGAACTCGGGAACCTGTTTTTCATTCTGTTGGCATGGCAACACAGAAAACATTGGGAACGTGTCGGGGGAAGGAGTAACTGTTCAACACAACAGCCCCTTGTTCGAGCTGCCTCAGAACAACTCTGGTCAGCTGAACGAGAGTACGGTATCGGATGGTCTGTTGCACTGTCCCCTTGCAACAAGGATAACTTATGTTTGTATAGCGCCTTTAACACAGTGAAACATCCCAGGGTGCTTCACAGGCGCATTAATCAGGCAGAATTTGACCCAAGCCACAGAAGGTGATAATGAGGGACAGGTCACCAAACGCTCGGTCAAAGAAGTCGGTTTTAAGGAGGGTCTAAATGGAGGAGACAGAGGCGGAGAGGTTTAGGGAGGGAATTCCAAAGCTTTTGGACCCAGGCAACTGAAGGCAGGGCCGCCAACGGCGGAGCAATGGGAATCAGTTCTGGGGGGGTGCACCAGAGATCAGAATTGGAGGAATGCAGAGATCTCGGAGTGTTGTAGGATTGGGGTAAGGGGGTGGAGGTGGGAGCAAGGCCATGGAGGGATTTGAAAGCAAAGATTCAAATTCCAAAATTAAAGTTTCGCTGGGACCTCACATGACCCAATAAATTGCAGCCCAGAACATTTATCTTCCTTTCAGTGTGGTCCTGAGGGAGTGCTGTACTGTCAGAGGTACCATCTTTTGGGGGAGATGTTAAATCGAGACCCCTTCTGCCCTCTCTTAGGATTAAACCACCCAATATCCCAAAGCACTATTCGCAGAAGAGCGTGAGAGTCCTCCTCAGTATCTGGGGTCACTAGTGATCCCTCATCCAACATCACTGAAAAACAGATGGTCTGGTCATTATCAGGTTGGGGTTTGTGGGACTTTTCTCTGCACAGTTTGCCTGCTGAGTTTCCTACATTACAACAGCGACCACACATCAAAAATGTACTCCATTGGCTGTAAAACGCTTTGGGAAGTTCTGAAAGGCACTGTGTAAAATGCAAGTTCTTTCTTAGTGAGACCCGTCCATCCCTGAAAACCAATAACATTAAAATGGGAACTAACCCCACCCTGAGCTCCTTTCAAATCCCACCCCCCTCCCCACCCCCAGAATCTGCCATGTTTTGGCACAATCTCCATCATGAATAAGTGCACAACTTCTGTGCCAGCAAGTGTCACGCTTGCTTGGGATTATACATAAAGCAGATTTCCTGTGAGCTGCAGATAAAAATAGCTAGATCTGCACCTTCCAATCCATTGAATGCCTCATTCCATAACTGAACTCAAACAGAACCAGCAGAAATACTGTAAACCATTGCATTCAGCTAGTTTTGTAGATTATCACAGCGGAGTGAGCACAGTACTTGCAGTCAGATTTGGGACTGCAGTGCGCACTTTGGTCAGAATTATTATTCAATGGGAGGGAATGGGAAGGGTTTTGGCCCAATGGGAGTGAATGGGAAGGGGTTTGGGTCCATTGGGATTGTGTACAGTGGGAGTGAATGGGAAGGGGTTTGGGTCCATTGGGATTGTGTACAATGGGAGTGAATGGGAAGGGGGTTGAGTCTATTGGGATTGTGTACAATGGGAGTGAATAGGAAGGGGTTTGGGTCCATTGGGATTGTGTACAATGGGAGTGAATGGGAAGGGGTTTGTGTCTATTGGGATTGTGTACAGTGGGAGTGAATGGGAAGGGGTTTGGGTCCATTGGGATTGTGTACAATGGGAGTGAATGGGAAGGGGTTTGGGTCCATTGGGATTATGTACAATGGGAGTGAATGGGAAGGGGTTTGGGTCCATTGGGATTGTGTATAATGGAAGTGAATGGGGAGGGGTTTGAGTCTATTGGGATTGTGTACAATGGGAGTGAATGGGAAGCGGTTTATGTCCATTGGGATTGTGTACAATGGGAGTGAATGGGAAGGGGTTTGGCTCCATTGGGATTGTGTACAATGGGAGTGAATGGAAAGGGGTTTGGGTCCATTGGGATTGTGTACAATGGGAGTGAATGGGAAGGGGTTTGGGTCCATTGGGATTGTGTACAATGGGAGTGAATGGGAAGGGGTTTGGGTCCATTGGGATTGTGTACAATGGGAGTGAATGGGAAGGGGTTTGGGTCCATTGGGATTATGTACAATGGGAGTGAATGGGAAGGGGTTTGGGTCCATTGGGATTGTGTATAATGGGAGTGAATGGGAAGGGGTTTGAGTCTATTGGGATTGTGTACAATGGGAGTGAATGGGAAGCGGTTTATGTCCATTGGGATTGTGTACAATGGGAGTGAATGGGAAGGGGTTTGGCTCCATTGGGATTGTGTACAATGGGAGTGAATGGGAAGGGGTTTGGGTCCATTGGGATTGTATACAATGGGAGTGAATGGGAAGGGGTTTGGGTCCATTGGGATTGTGTACAATGGGGGTGAATGGGAAGGGGTTTGGGTCCATTGGGATTGTGTACAATGGGAGTGAATGGGAAGGGGTTTGATCCATTGGGATTGTGTACAATGGGAGTAAATGGGAAGGGGTTTGGGTCCATTGGGATTGTGTACAATGGGAGTGAATGGGGAGGGGTTTGACTCCATTGGGATTATGTAGAATTGTAGTGGTTTAGTCTAATGTGATTTAATACATTAGGAGTGGATGAGTAGGGGGTTTAGTTTGCAATGGTTCCCAAACTCAGTTGGGGCATGTGTGAGAAGCAGAAACGAAATGATGAGGAAAGATAATCAGTAGGCAAACCACACTGAATGAACCTTTTCGTGGCCACTCTAAGAACGCTGGAGGCCAGAGCTTGGGGCAGGTGACCAGCTGAAATTTGACTAACGTGTCTTGTGCAACCGCCTAGAAAGATAAAGGCTACAGTGAGCAAGAGGAAGCCAAAAGTGACCTACGTTCAAACACTTCATTAATGGGGAACCCAGATGAAGGGCTGAGGGTCATGGTGCAGGACTCCATCAAGGCTAGACAAAAGGGCAAGGGTCATAGTGCAGGACAGCTTCAATGGTAAGCGAAAGGGCAAAGGCCATAGTGCAGGGCACAATTAAGTTAGAAATGAGAGGGGATAAGATGGACCAAAGAGTGTTCATTTGGTGGCGTCACAGAATCACAGAGTGCAGAAGAGGCCCTTTGGCCCATCGAGTCTGCACCGACACGTGAGAAACACCTGACCTGCCTACCTAATCCCATTTACCAGCACTTGACCCATAGCCTTGAATATTATGATGTGCCAAGTGCTCATCCAGGTACTTTTTAAAGGTTGTGAGGCAACGTGCCTCCACCACCTTTCCAGGCAGCGCATTCCAGACCGTCACTATCTTCTGGGTAAAAAAGTTTTTCCTCACATCCCGCCTAAACTCCTGCCCCTCACCTTGAACTTATGTCCCCTCGTGACCGACCCTTCAACTAAGGGGAACAGCTGCTCCCTGTCCATGCCCCTCATAATCTTGTACACCTCGATCAGCTCGCCCTCAGTCTTCTCTGCTCCAACGAAAACAACCCAGGTCTATCCAATCTCTCTTCATAACTTAAATGTTTCATCCCAGGCAACATCTTGGTGAATCTCCTCTGTACCCCCTCCAGTGCAATCACATCCTTCCTATAATGTGGCGACCAGAACTGCACACAGTACTCCAGCTGTGGCTTCACTAAGGTTCTATACAACTCCAACATGATCTCCCTACTTTTGTAATCCATGCCTCGATTGATAAAGGCAAGTGTCCCATATGCCTTTTTCACCATCCCACTAACATGCCCCTCCATCTTCAGAGATATATGGACACACATGCCAAGGTCCCTTTGTTCCTCAGAACTTCCTAGTGTCATGCCATTCATTGAATACTTCCTTGAAAAATTACTCCTTCCAAAGTGTATCACCTCACTTTTCAGGGTTAAATTCCATCTGCCACTTATCTGCCCATTTGACCATCCCGTCCATATTTTCCTGTCGTCCAAGACACTCAACCTCACTGTTAACCACTCAGCCAATCTTTGTGTCATCTGCAACTTACTAATCCTACCCCCCACGTAGTCATCTATGTCGTTTATATAAATGACAGATTAAAGGGGACCCAGCACAGATCCTTGTGGTTCGCCACTGGACACTGGTTTCCAGTCACTAAAGCATCCTTTTGTCATCACCCTCTCTCCTACAACTAGGACAGTTTTGAACCCACCTTATCAAATTACCCTGTATCCCATGTGCATTTGCCTTCTTTATAAGTCTCCCATGTGGGACCTTGTCAAAGGCTTTGCTGAAATCCATATAAACTACATCAACTGCACTGCCCACATCTACACACCTGGTCACCTCCTCTAAAAATTCAATCAAATTTGTTAGGCGTGACCTCCCTCTGACAAAGCCATGCTGACTATCCCTGATCAAACCTTGCCTCTCCAAGTGGAGATAGATTCTCTTCTTCAGAATTTTCTCCAATAGTTTCCCTGCCACTGACGTGAGACTCACTGACTTGTAGTTTCCCTGGCTTATCTCTACAACCCTTCTTAAATAGCGGAACCAGTCCTCTGGCACCTCCCCTGTGGCCAGAGTGGAATTAAAAATTTGGCTCAGTGTCCCTGCGATCTCCTCCCTTGCCTCCCTCAGCAGTCTGGGACACAAATCATCTCCAATACCTTGTCACTCCCTATATCAATTTGCTCAAGAACCTTGCAGTCTCTCTCCCCAAGTTCCATACCTTCATCCTCATTCTCTTGGGTGAAGATGGATGTGAAGTATTCGTTCAACACTCAACCGATGTCCTTTGGCTCCACCCATAGATTGCCCGCTTGGTCCCTAATAGGCCCTACTCTTTCCCTGGTTATCCTCTTCCCATTGATATACTTATAGAATATCTTGGGTGATCCGTACTTTTACCAGCCAGAGCTTTCTCATATCCTCTTTTTGCTCTCCTAATAGCTTTATTAAGCTCCACCCTGCACTTTCTGTGCTCCACTAATGCCTCCGCTAATTTGCTCCCCTTGTTCCTGTTAAAAGCCTCTCTTTTCCTTCTCATCGTATCCTGAAAAGCTCTGGTCATCCATGGTTCTCTGGGATTGTTCCTCCTTCCTATCTCCCTAGAGGGAACATGTTGAGCCTGTACCCTCCCCATTTCCTTTTTGAACCCCCCCGCCCCCCCCACTGCTCCTCTGTAGATTTCCCCACAAGTAACTGTTCCCAGTCGACCTTGGCCAGCTCCTGCCTTATTTTACTAAAATCCGCTCTCCCCAATCCAAAACATTTTTTTGCAACTTGTCTATTTCTTTGTCCATAACAAGCTTAAATTGTATCATGTTGTGGACGCTATCACTGAAATGCTTCCCCACCACCACCTCAGCCACCTGTCTGGCTTCATTCCCCAGAATTAGGTCCAGCACTGCACCGTCCCTTGTTGGACCCTCTACATATTACCTAAAAGGTTCTCCTGTGCACATTTCAAGAAATCCATTCCATCCAAGCCCTTACCACTATGTCTATCCCAATTAATATTGGGAAAGTTGAAATCACCTAATATAATTACCCTAATGTTATTGTTTTTACACACCTCCGTAAATTGTGCACATATTTGCTCCTCAATTTCCCGCTGACTACCTGGGGGGTCTATAATAACACCTAACAATGTGGCTGCCCCTTTTTTATTCCTAAGCTCTACCCACAAAGCTTCATTCGATGCCCCCTCCAAGATATCATTTTTCCCTACTGCAGTAACTGATTCCTTAACTAATAATGCAACGCCTCCTCCTCTTTTACCCCCTCCCCTGTCTCACCTGAAGATTCTATATCCCGGAATGTTGAGCAGCCAATCCTGCCCCTCCCTCAACCATATCAATCTTGGGTACTAAAAATTAGCCGATTGTTGGAGGAAGGAATAATGAGACAGATAAGAGGAGTTTTGAAAGCCCGTGGAAAGAATGAATATACAGTTGGGGACTATGTAAGTGTCTTGATGCCAACACATTGAGGATGCAGGGAGGGCACAACCCTGTTGCCTTCACCATTGGGTTGGGAGGAAAGAGTTAAGTTGCGTTGCAGCTGAGTCTGGCATGTTGAAAGACATCGAACTTGTGAGTCTAACTTAACAGTGCTTGTGTTTTCATTAACGACAGAAAGGTTCTTTGGAGCTGCCTGTCACATGTAAACAAACCATCAAATCTTGGGAATGGCTCGATCACACTGCCAGCATCAAGAAGAAATTCATAAAATACCACGACTTGCTGGGCATTTAGTGCCGGGGAAGTGGGGTTGAAAGGTGGGGGGTGGTGGGGTGTTGTCTGAGGTCAGTCAGTGTGCACAGATTTGATCAGACTATTTCCAAGGTGAATCCAATTAGAAATCATATTTCAATAATTGTTCTGTGCCCATGGGGATTTTTAACTGAATTACCTCAGTGTACAGTACATTTATAGCAAAGAAGGAAACTGAGCTTAACCACTTAGGCACGTTGTATAAAACACTTTGCCTGGGGCACACACTCCCTGTCCACATACCTTCCTGTTGACACTACATTTAGTCACCAAATGGACCCAAACCCCTCCCCATTCACTCCCATTGTACACAATCCCAATGGATCAAACCCCTTCCCATTCACTCCCATTGTACAGGATCCCAATGAACACAAACCCCTTCCCATTCACTCCTACTGTACACAATCCCAATGGACCCAAACCCCTTCCCATTCACTCCCATTGTACACAATCCTAACGGACCCAAACCCCTTCCCATTCACTCCCGTTGTACACAATCCCAATGGACCCAAACCCCTTCCCATTCACTCCCATTGTACACAATCCCAATGAACACAAACCCCTTCCCATTCACTCCTGCTGTACACAATCCCAATGGACCCAAACCCCTTCCCATTCACTCCCATTGTACACAATCCTAATGGACCCAAACCCCTTCCCATTCACTCCCATTGTACACAATCCCAGTGGTCTCCATTGTCAATCACAAATCTGTCTAACTCAGCCTTGAATATATTCAATGAGCCAGCCTCCACTGCTCGCTTGTGAAGAGAATTCCAAACAACCTCAGAGAGAAGAAATCCCCCCTCCTTTATGTCTTAAATAGGAGGCCCCTTATCTTGAAATTGTGTCCCCCAGTTCCAGATTCTCCTTGAGGTGAAACATCCTCCCAGCGTATATGGACTCCTTATCTGCTGGGAGTGTTGGGGTTTGTGTAGGTACTTATGTGTATGCGATATGCATGTGGGTTTGTCTGTATGTGTCATGCATGTGAATATGTATATTTGGGGTGTGGCTTGTGGGTATGTAATTTTGTTTTCTATCAGTGGCCAGTTATATTTTTCTATTCAGTGCTCCTAATGGTGAGGGGTGTCAGTACGAGGGACAGAAACACTTCCCATTATAAACATTCAGTGCCAAGTATAAGACGAGTGAAACTTTATAAAAATCTTGAATTTCTCTTGAGCCTTTTACAACCTCAGGATGTCCCAAGATGCTGAAAAGCCAATGATGTACTTCTGAACTGTGCTCACTGTAGTAATGTAGGAATTGCAGCAAGCTCCCACAACCAGGAATCAGATCATATTTTCTTAGTAATATAGGTAGAGGGATTATTATAAGCCAGAAAGGCTTGTCCCGCACCTGAACAATGCACACCCCACTGCAACGCCCCACCACTCTGCAAACCATGGTTCTTGTATCATTTCTAACTCTGTGCTATACCTGTCCTGGGAGTGTTTGATGGGGACAGTGTAGAGGAAGCTTTACTCTGTATCTAACCCCGTGCTGTACCTGTCCTGGGAGTGTTTGATGGGGACAGTGTAGAGGGAGCGTTACTCTGTATCTAACCCCGTGCTGTCCCTGTCCTGGGAGTGTTTGATGGGGACAGTGTAGAGGGAGCTTTACTCTGTATCTAACCCCGTGCTGTACCTGTCCTGGGAGTGTTTGATGGGGACAGTGTAGAGGGAGCTTTACTCCGTATCTAACCCCGTGCTGTACCTGTCCTGGGAGTGTTTGATGAGGACAGTGTAGAGGGAGATTTACTCTGTATCTAACCCTGTGCTGTAACTGTCCTGGGAGTGTTTGATGGGGACAGTGTAGAGGGAGCGTTACTCTGTATCTAACCCTGTGCTGTACCTGTCCTGGGAGTGTTTGATGGGGACAGTGTAGAGGGAGCTTTACTCTGTATCTAACCCCGTGCTGTACCTGTCCTGCGAGTGTTTGATGGGGACAGTGTAGAGGGAGCTTTACTCTGTATCTAACCCCGTGCTGTACCTGTCCTGGGAGTGTTTGATGGGGACAGTGTAGAGGGAGCTTTACTCTGTATCTAACCCCGTGCTGTAACTGTCCTGGGAGTGTTTGATGGGGACAGTGTAGAGGGAGCTTTACTCTGTATCTAACCCGTGCTGTACCTGCACTGGGAGTGTTTGATGGAGATAGTGGAAGAAGGTTAGACCCTGTTGAACATTGTATGGAAACTAACAGCTCAAAGCCCTTTCGGTGCTTGAAGCTGCTGTGAGCTGAGAAGCAGCAGCTGTGGGCTTTTAGCCAAATCGCACATTAACAGCTGTCATTTCCATCAATGATAAAGGTTACAGGAGCTGAGTCTCCTTTTGCTCTGAGTTAACTGCATGGCTGAAATGTCTCTCGTAGTGATTCTGGCCCAACGCACCGCTTGATTCAGAAAATGTTTGAAAACTATTTAAAGGCTTGAACATTAAAAATAACTCCATACGAGAGGGGCTCGATTTAGTGTCAAAATCTGTCTTTATGTCAATTTTCAACCTGTATTTGATCAGCCACCCGCTGCCAGTGAGGGTCGGTGTTTCAACGGAGCCGATGCTGTCATTCGGGTGGAGAATTACCCGCCCCATCTCCTCGCTAATTTTCGTTTCCTGTTTCACTCCCTCCCTGCATGAAACCCCCATCCTCCCCCCACCCTTACTGAAGGCACTGACATTCACCCACAGCCCCTGTCTCAGTCAGCTGACCCTCCTTTGTCTGAGAGTTCAGACAGCGAGACTGTGCAACTTGAGAGTGCTTCGCTGCCTCTCTAGTCTGGCTGCCAGACCCCATCCCACCCCTGTCCACCTCACCCAATCTCCACCCCACCCCTGTCCACCTCACCCAATCTCCACCCCAACCCTGTCCACCTCACCCAATCTCCACCCCACCCCTGTCCACCTCACCCAATCTCCACCCCACCCCTGTCCACCTCACCCAATCTCCACCCCACCCCTGTGCACCTCACCCAATCTCCACATGCTTTCTGACATTGCAACCATGAGGCTGTAAACAACTGCAACTATTTGCATTCATTTAGCATCTTTGAACATCCCAGGGCCCTTCCCAGTATCGTTAATCAGAATAACGTTGACACTGGGCCACATAATGAGATTATTGGTCAGGTGACAGAAAGCTTGGGTGTGCATCGTTGGGTTGTATAGTGGATCCTGAGTGACCATGCTGGAGGGGGAAGGGCGCTGGGCACCAGGGCAGGGGAAAGGAGGGGTGCGGGTGGTTGATCAACGAACCACTCAACACGTTACTTTCCGTACTCTGTTCTCTGCATCTCCCCACTTTCCTCTTCACCCCAGTCACCTACACCCCCTGCTCCCACCACAGCTGCCCAGTCTTTAACTGCAGTTTGAGAAACATTTGCATTACATTGAGAGAGAGAAAAAACTAACTAGCGTCAGTCGTCTGCCCTGCAATTCACAGAATCAGAAATGAGTGGGGCCCATCATGAGGGTGGCTAAGAGACTGACTGGAGAGCCAGTTTCATCTCGTCGAATGTTCCAGCAGGAATGTCTCAGAGTATTAGCAAACAGTCTAATCCTTTCATGCTACCCAGTCCTTGCTATGCCAAGTTGTAGCCCGACATTTTACATTAACCCTACCCTATCCTTCCCTTGTCCCTGTTTTAACTTCGCTCTATTTGTCGGGCAGACTACGCTTCTCTCACGCCTAACCCCTCTCTGTGTCAGTGGCTCCCGCTAACTTGCCTGAGTGAGCAGGTTATGGATTTGAGTCCCGCTCTCAGATACCAGAGCACCTTCTAGTTGGACACTCTGAGGGAGTGTTGCACTGTTGGAAGTACCATCTTTCGGATGAGCCGTTAAATCAAGGCCCTGTCTCCCTTCCCGGGTGGGCATAAAAGATCCTACGGGCACCATTGGTAGAAGAGTGAGGGTGTTCTCTCCAGTGTCCTGGAGCCAATACTTATCCCTCAACCAACCGTCACTGGAAAGCAGATGATAAGGTCATCACGTTGGGTGTTGTGGGAGTTTGCTGTGCACATGTTGGCTCTCAGTCCTCCTGCAAGTCAACAGTGAATACACTTTCAAAGTACTTCATTGGATGTAAAACGCAATGCAAGGTGCTACAGAAATGCAAGTTCATCTTTGCTATTGATGAAGAGGTGATGTGCTCCAGGTGTTTAAAATGATAAAAGGGAATTAGTCATGTCGATGGAGAGTGAAACCATTTCCTCTGGCGGTGGAGCCCACAACAGGAAGGTACTATCTTAAATGACAGTTAGGCTGTCCAGGCCAGGTATTCTTCACACAGTGTTGGTGAAAAACTGGAACTCTCTTGCCCGCTCAAAAGACTGTGAATGCTGGGAATGAATTGAAAATTTGAAGACTAAGACCGATAGATTTTTGTTGGGTAGGGGAGTTCTGGAGCATAGGCAAAGTAAAAGCGTTATGATAAAGATCAGCTGTAATCTAGCTGAACTGTGAAGCAGGCTTGAGGGACTGATTGGGTTTGAGGGGCTGAATGGCCTCCTCTTGTTCCTATCCCAACCTTTCTCAATTTATTTTCCATGGACAAACACTAATAAACCCAACGGGGAATTCAGGAGAAACTCCTTTACCCAGAGAGTGAGGAGAATGTGGAACTCGCTCCCACAGGGAGTGGTCGAGGTGAATAGTATCGATACATTTAAAGGGGAAGCTGGATAAACACATGAGGGAGAAAGGAATAGAAGGATAGGCTGATAGGGGGAGATGAAGAGGGGGTTGGAGGAGGCTCGTGTGGAGCAGATACACCAGCATGGAGCAGATGGGCCGAATGGCCTGTTTCTGTGCTGGAAGATTCTTTGTTAATCAGGCAGAAGTTGACTGTGAGCCAGGAAGTGCCATTTGGAGGGGTGACCAAGAGCTCAGGGAGGGGTGGGTCCTGAGGAGGGTCTCGGAGGTGAACCCTGTGGTCTAGGAACGGTGGAGCGAAGAGCGGATGAAGGAAGCAGACTTGAGGGCTGGGATGCAGATAGAGGTGACTAGTCTGTTTGGACTTAACCCTGGAGGTTTCATGAAATGTCCACTTCCCGCCCCACACTTCTGCCATTGGCCACCAGACATGTCCATCCTCGCAGTGCCCATCTTCCCTCGTCCAATTGGAGAAAGAACAGAGTCTTTGTTACTCTATCGGATGATTCTTGACGACCCTAATTCCAATATTTTTACAATTAATAATCGAAAGTGCTCATGAAAAAGCAAAACAATGCATGTTTTGTGTTCAAAGGTCCCAATTCTTTCTCCTGGCTTCGCTTGCTGTAGTGACCTGGTGATTAATCTTTAATTCCAGCGCCTCAGGGAGTGGGCCATACAATCAAGCAGTTCAAATGGGCAAAGGTGGGCAAAGCCTTCGGTAGGCCCGAGTTGATTGAAAGACCCAGTTAAGAATCCTAAGTATGTCCGTTAACTCGAAACAGAAATTATGACTCACGCTCCAAACATCCCATAATTCAGGGCCTTATGTCAGATCGTGTTACAATCATGTGGCGAATGTACGTCTGTCTATTTAACTGCAGCCCCCACTTTCCATGAACCTCATACAGATTTAGCTAGGGGTTATACTTAACGGTTTTATATATAAACTTATATCCCTTGCAGCCCAGAACCTATTTTTAATGTTCAGTGACGTGCACTCTCTCCTGTGGGTTAGAAAAGCTCGAGTCCAACTCCGAAGACTCGAGTGCAAAATCCAAGCCGATACTCCCAATGGCAGCAGTGAGAACACGTTTTGTTACACTGCCCAGAGGCACTGTCTTTCACACAGGACGTTAAACCAAGGGCCTCATCTGCTCTCTCTCAGGTGGAGCTGAAGAAAACACCATAGCCACTATTCAGAGTAGAGTTGCAGCTTCCTGGAGCCCACATTTACCCTCTACATTGGCACCCCACCAACACGACTAAAACAGAATACCGGGTCGTTGTCAGTTTGCTGTTGGTGGGATCGTGCTGTGCGCAAATTGGATGCTGTGTTTGCCACTGTTACAACTTCCTAAAAAGTTCTTAATTGGCTGTGAAGGTCGAGGTGCCATAGAATTGGAAGTCCTTTGTTTGAACAGCGCTCAGCGAGATTGTCGCCCTTGTGAGAATCTCAGCAGCAAATTCTTGTCCCACCAGGAGTCTGGCAGTCCATAGGGGTGACCTGACTGAGCTCCTTAAAATAATAAAGGAGTTGACATAGAGAAGCTGTTTCCATTGTGAGAGAGACCAGTACTTCGGACTATCAGTATAAGACAGTCACCAATAAATCCAATGGGAAATTCAGGTGAAACTTCTTGACCCAGAGAGTGGGGAGAGATCACATAGTGTTGTGAGGCAAATATATAGATGTACTTAAGGGGGAAGCTGGATAAACACTTGAGGGAGAAAGGTATAGAAGGATAGGCTGATAGGGGGAGATGAAGGGGGGGTGGGTGGGAGGAGGCTCATATGGAGCAGAAACACCAGCACAGGGCAGATGGGCCGAATGGCCTGTTTCTGTGCTGTGCACGAGTGGGGCCTCCCACTCATGGAACAAATAAAGACTTGCATTTATATTGTGCCGTCCACGAATTCAGGCTGTTCCACGTTACAACAAGCTTGCACAGTTCAAACATGTGGGGGAGGGATACCTGATGGGTGCTCATCTGACAAGATTACAGTGAAAATCTTTTCACTTCAATAAACATTGATGCCTGTGTGTGGATCTGGGTGTCAGTAATGTGTGTGTCAGAGCGTGTGTGGGTCAGTACATGCCTGTGTGTGTGTGTGTGTGTGGTGACGGTATTTGGGATGGGGGTGGGTGCAGGGTCGGTGACGGTGTTAGGGGTGGAGGGACGGTGGGGGGAGGGGGAGGGTGTGGGGTCGGTGACGGTGTTTGTTAGCTGTATTGCAGAATTGTCAATGTACTGGCAAATGACCAATTGGACAGGGGAAGCTGACTGGGAAGCACAGACTGTACCAGATTATAATTAAGAAATGCTGGTCATGATACTTTGTCTTGCCAGAGAACTGAAGGCTGAGGGAGTCTAGGGAGCCCCCAAAATTAAATCAATCCAACGAGCAGACTTTCACAACTCAGTGATGTGTTACTTATTGCAGCCAGCCTGTCACAGCATGAGAGGAACTCTCCTCTGTTTGGTCCTTCCACTTGCGGCTCTGTCTCTGGTGCAAGGAAACAATTTCTCATTGCCCAATTCAATTCTCTTCATGGACTTGTCCCCTCCCTATCTCTCCAATCTCCTTCAGCCCTACAGCTCCTCAAGTTCCCTGCACTTCTCCAATTCTGGCCTCTCCACAATCCCTGATTCCCATCGCTCCACCACTGGCAGCCAGGCCTTCAGCTGCCTGGGACCTTAAGCTCTGCAATTCCCTCCCTAAACCTCTCTGCATCTCTCTCCCTCCTTTAAGACCCTCCTCAGAACCCAGTTCGTCGCTCATCTGTACCCATGTGACTCGGTGTCAGTTTTTGTCTGATCGTACTCCTGTGTGTAGCGCCTTGGGGTGCTTGCTATGTTCAGTGCGTTGTCTGGATTGCAGGTTGTTGCTGGATGAATTCAGCTACCTGCAGCAAAGCCTTTGTTAAGCATGGCAGTGCTGAAATGCGCAGTGAACATCAGCTCCCACCGCCCACTCCTGCTCCAACGGCAGGCGAGACTGAGACCATAAGACATAGGAGCAGATAGACCATTCGGCCCATCGAGTCTGCTCCGCCATTCAATCATGGCTGATAAGTTTCTCAACCCCATTCTCCCACCTTCGCCCCGGAACCTTTGATCCCCTTACCAATCAAGAACCTATCTATCTGGGTCTTAAATACACTCAATGACCTGGCCTCCACAGCCTTCTGTGACAATGAATTCCATAGATTCACCACTCTCTGGCTAAAGAAGTTTCTCCTCATCTCTGTTCTAAAAGGTCTTCCCTTTACTCTGAGGCTGTGCCCTCGGGTCCTAGTCTCTCCTACTAATGGAAACATCTTGCCCACGTCCACTCTATCCAGGCCTTTCAGTATTCTGTAAGTTTCAATCAGATCCCCCCTCATCCTTCTAAACTCCATCGAGTATAGACCCAGAGTCCTCAAACGTTCCTCATATGTTATCGCTGAGCTAAGACTCACACTGAGGCCTGCCTGTCACCTACTGTCGGCATCCCCAACTCGGGCTGGCTGCATTCCTGGAGGTTTGGGCATGCGACCTCTCACTGACCTGGCCCCAACGTTCCCACCATCGGTCCATCCCGTAGCCAAATGCAAAGCGAACAGAGTCCTCCTTACCGGACTGGACGATTCTTGACTCCCATTTTGTCTCCTATCCCCGATATTTTTGTAACTGACAAATTGAAGTGTTGAAAGAAAATGAAATAAACACAATTTTGTTTAAGGCTGCATGGTGGTGTGGTGGCAGTGTCACTGGACTAGTAATCCAGAGAGCCTGGCTCATTCTCTGGAAATATGGGTTCAGATCCCACCACGGCAGCAGGAATTGAATAAAGCTGGAATTGAAATCTTGTCTCAGTAATAGTGACCGTGAAACTATCATCAATTGTCATAAAAACCCATCTGATTCACTAATGCCCTTTGGGAGAGGAAATCTGCTCTCCTCAGTCCTCAGCCCTGACATGCCAGGGTAGTTAGGGATGGGCAACAAAAGCTGGCCTTGCCAACGACACCCACAGCCTCTTGGGTGTTCCTTGCAGCAGTGCCCTGAAGATTAATCTTCTCTTCCTACTAACTCGAAGCCAACCCTTGGAGGGCTGGGAAGCCCCTATCTGCTTTCTTCTGTTGTACTCCCCTGTTGTCACTTGAGTTACCCTCTGCTGCATTTTGTGAGAAAACCTTAATCTCAAAGCAAGCATGCCCTGAAATGTTAAAATTCCACAAAAAGGACATTCAAATAGCCTTCCTGAAATCATCAACCCCCCTTTTGAGTGAAGTTTGGGTTCCTAGAGATTGGCAACGGGTGGGATCCTCAAATCATTTAGCCCTCTCCAAAGACTGTGTGCTGTCTCGATTTGGACTTGGTACCAACTCTAGGATCTGACTTATCGAACCTTGCTGTTGGATGCATTTGAAATGTGATTGCCTTGAGTAGCGCGATCCTTTAAACACGTCAATCTGAAAAAAGGCAACTGCACCAAGTTAACCCCCGGCGGGAGCCTGAGGCCTACTTGGTGCTGGTACTAGGAGCCAGCTCTTCTGATATCATTATCTTAGCAACAAGGGAGTGGCATTTAAAGGCATCATTTAGTCAGTCGTTCACGTTAAAGGTCTCATTATTGACTGGCATTGCGCCATTTTGTCCTCATCTTGCCAGGGCAGAGGTATCTACTGCAGCTGCCAAGCCTAGTTACTGTGGTAACTACCCAGTTAAGCCCTGTCTAATTTGTTTTTCTTCCTTTCTCCTTCAGATTGTTGATATCAGGCGCTCCCTTGTTTTCTGAAGCATTGAGGGAATGTTCTGCAGCCAAGCAACTGCTCTCCCCCCACCACCCCGACCGAGCCGCCTCCCACCAAACCTCATCCGAGCTACGTTTACAATCAAGGTGCAATTTTCAGCCATTTCAAGCTACAGCCAACTCACCTCAGGAGCCGGACTTCAGAAATAAGTTATTACTTTAATTTTGCACATTGAAACATTCTGCACTTAGTCACGTCCTCGATGTGCTTCGAACTACCGTCGAGTCTTTCAGGAGAGGAAAGGTGGGCTGAGGTGGGGGGGGCGCGGTGTGGAGGAGCCGAGAAAAAGCATATTGCCAAGCCAATCTGCAAAACAGCAAGTGTCCCATCAACCGGATGCAAACTGGACTAGCTCGCTTTCCCGATTCCTGTATGAACTCCTCCGTGCCTGGTCACAGGCCGACATAGGAATGTTGAGTGGCAAGTTGCAAGAGGCCAAGACTTGGGGTACGGATGTACCAACGCCTCCTGCACTGCGAGGGCCGAATGTTTGCAACCTGCCCTTGCCAAACTCAAGAACATTGTCATTGTGACTGTATTTGATGCTTTTATTTAACGTTACTTGTTGAATCAGCCGCAGTCAGCTCATAAATGCCTTTCTGTAGAGGGAGAGCAGATGTAAAGCCAATCAGTTTGAGTCTCCTTTCATTTTCATGTCCTCTCCCTCCTACTGCAACTGATCATGAGAGAACCTGTAAGAGGTGCACTGTCGAAAAGATGACACTTCCAGTGCCTTCTCGATCTAACTTTTGACAGACAAAGATGGCCACTTGCCTTGACTGGAATGGGGCAGAAGCCAGCTTCAGTTCCCAGCTCAAACTTCACCAGCACAGTGGCTGAACCAGCCAACGCCATCCAGGTGCCATGTACCCTACCCACACAAACTGACCTCTCAAACCGCAAAGAGAGCTGACGCACGTTTGCGTTTAGAAAAATAATGGCATCCACGTGTTTTCCCGAACGCGTAGTGAGTTCTTGCGACAATGAGGGGGTCTTCGGTCTCGCGTTACCAACACTGGTTAGACGTATTCCTGGAGCTTTCATCACACATGACCTCCCGACCTCCAGTCGCCGCACTCTCTCTTCATTGGCCACCCGGTATGTCCATCCTCGTAGCACCCCGCCTTCCCACACTGATTGGCCAGTGAACAGACTCCTAATTAACTGATTGGATGGTAGTGACTGTCAGCCTCTTGGTCTCATCTTCCCAATGTTATGATAAATTTTCAGTGAAAATATTAACGTTTTTAAAGCCACTGTGACATTTCTCTGGAGTGATGCTTGGAGCAGTACCCTGGAGATTAATTTTCAATTCCTGGAGACTGCTGGAGTGTTGGCACCCCCTCCTCCTGCCTATGTAAGCAGCCACTGCTGCACCCAGAATTGAAAGCTAGGAGCACCTTGAGTTTGCACCTCCCATCCTGACAGACTCAGTGGAGATGTTTTTTCAGTGGGATGATGCTATGCACCTGGATGTCACAGTGAAATTGAGTATTTAATAATTGGGCTATTGGCATTTATTGGCAAGATATCAGTGTTGCACCAGCCTATATTTGCATTATATCAAAGAGATTGTCCCAATTGTCCTTGCACTGACTTCACAAAGCCTAGTTCCCTGACCGCCTTTTCTTGCTCTGTTTTTGCATTTCTCTTTCCATCCCTCTTCTCTCTCCTAATTTACAACAATCCCTTTCTTCTTCACTCTCATCTTTCGTTCTGTGTCACACCTCTGTCTCTCTTAACTCTCGCTCTCTCACTTATCTTTTCCCATCTCTCACCTGTCTCTCATTCTCTCTCTTTCTTGTCCCTCTTCCCCTCCCTCTCTTTCCAGTTTTCCTTCAATTTTGTTTCCTCTCTCTCTCCCTCTCCCTGTGGGTGAATACCCTCCTACCCATTGGGATGTCTTTCACTGAAGGCTGTCAGCCCCACCCTCACACGCACGCGCACACACAGACACATACACTTACAGGCACATGCTGGCACACACACCGGCACTGACAGACACGCACACACAAAGACACACACACACACTGACAAACAGACACACGCCCATACACGCACGGACGCACACAGACACATGCACTTACAGGCACACGTTGACACACACACTGGCACTGACAGACACACACACACTGATACCGACACACACACATACACACATTGACACAGACACGCGCACATACACAAGCACATGCACACACAAAGACACACACACACTTGCAGACACACACACACTGACAAACAGACACACACACGCCCATACACGCATGCACACACACACACATTCAGACACACACACAATTGTTACAGTGTAGAAGGAGGCAGTTCGATCCATCATGTCAACACAGGCTCTCTGAGCATTTTAACTTAGTGCCAATCTCCTGCCTTTTGCTGCTGTAACCCTGCACATTGTTTCTATTTAGATAATCGTCCAATTCCCTCTTGAATGCCTTGATTGAACCTCCCTCCACCACACTTCCAGGCAGTGCTTTCCAAATCCTAACTACTTGCAGTGTGAAAAAGATTTTTCTCATCTCGCATTTGCTTCTTTTACAAAACACTTTAAAACTCTGCCCTCTGGTTCTTGATCCATTTACAAGTGGGAACAATTTCTCTCTGTCTACTCTGTCCAGACCCTTCATGATTTTGAAAACTTCTATCAAGCCTCCTCTCTCTCTCTCCCTCACACACACATTCAGAAGCACACACAGACACACTGGAGGGAATCATAGGCCAATGGCTCCACTCTCCTCTAATAGAGACACTGCCTTTCATTGGTCAGTAAACTCGTCCAACCCCTCCAAAACCCGTCCACTTTTGTTGAAATAGGGGACGTAATAACTCACAGAAAGATTAATAATGACTTTATATATTTTAGTTAAAGTGATCATTTAGTTGATAAGGTAGCTGGAGAGTAGCCACACTCTGTGGTATCCATGTCTATCGCTGCCCAGTCACGTTCCTAGAATGTGCCTCCCAAGGTCCCCTCTCCAATCTCCACCTCCTTTCCTGTAGGTATTGACTCTTTCTGGGTTACACATTTTAATAGGCACCAAGCCCCCACTCCCTCCTCCCATACCTTGCCCCAAGCGACCATAGAAAGGTTATGGAACAGAAAGAGGCCATTCAACCCATTGTGTCTGCGCCGGCTGAAAGAAGTAGACAACAGCTATCCTTTTCACTATCAACTACACTGCTGATTTTTGTGTCACCTGCAAATTTCCCAATCATGCCACCCACATTTAAGTCTAAATCATTAATGTATACAACAAACAGAGAGAGCCCCAACCCTGAGCCCTGTGGAATGGTGCTGGAAATTGTTTTCCATTCGCAGAAGCATCTGTTTACCATTACCCTTTGTTTCCTGTCACTGAGCCAATTTTGGATCCAACTTGCCACTTTCCCCTGTATCCCATGAGACCTCACTTTCCTGACCAGTCTGCCATGTGGGACCTTGTCAAATGCTTTACTGAAATCCATGTAGACAACATCCACTGCACTACCCTCATCAAACCTCCTTGTTACTTCCTCAAAAAATTCAATTAAATTAATCAGACACGATCTGCCCAGCATAAAACCATGCTGACTGAGCCTGATTAACCCCTGCCTTTCTAAGTGACTGTTTACCCTGCCTCTCAGAATTGATTTTGCCGCCACCTAGGTCAGACTGACCAGCCTATAATTTTCTGGCCTATCTCTCACACCCTTTTTTAAATATTGGTACAACGTTCGCAGACCTTCAATCCTCCAAATCCTCTCACCGTATCCAGTGAGGACTGAAAAATGATCCTCAGAGCACCCGATATATCCTCCCTGGCTTCCTTCAACAACCTGGAATACAATCCATCCGGCCCTGGTGATTTATCCACCTTCAAGGATGCCATTCCCTCCAGTACGTCCTCTCTCACTAAGCTTGTATCTAATATTTCACACTCCTCGAATGTCTACACCATCCCCTCTCTTTTGTGAAGATGGGGGCAAAGTACTCATTAAGAACCCTGCCCATATCTTCTGCATCAATGCCTAAGTTATCTTGTACACCCCTGATAGGCCCTACCCTTTCCTTGGTTATCCTCTTGCTCTTAATGTACTGAAAAGACATGTTTGGGTTCTGTACCTCAGGCTGGAGCCCAGGCCTGGGGTGTTGACAGGCTGTTTGACCACAGAAGGGGTCACGGTGGAGCTGAAACTGGCCTCCTGCGCCAGGTATTGCTCTTGCACACGTATTGGACAGCCGAGTATTGGACAGCAAGCAGAGGAGATCAACCCTGGCTGATTCAACCCCCCACCCCCCTCTCCCCATTCACAGATCAGGGACAAGGGGCCACATTGTAGCACCTCTGCTGTCACCTTAGTGAGGCCAGGTGATTTGGCACAGTCAGAGTATCATACATGTAGTCTGTGTGACTCACCACCCACATTGGCTGGTGCATTTAATAGCTGAGCCTTCAGGAGACCTTCTCCCACTTAGCTTTGGAAAATTTTATCCTGCCCCCACCTCCCCCCATTGCTTTAATCGTTGCTCCAATGCAGAATAAATCGACCTCAGTAACTTACTTCACCATCTCTCACCCTTGTGAGTGGTACCGGCCACCATATCATCCCAACCCAGGACAGCCAAGTGAAAAGGAAGGCCCCAAATGATTGTAAACCTTACAGCAGCGCTGTTGTCTATGGTGCACGCCTTCTGCAGCTGCTACACATTCCTGTGCACACTCCCCATCCCCACCAGGCTGACACACCTTCTGGGTCACCACCGCACATCTTTGCCATGCCGACTAACGCTGTGTATGGTTGTTGCTATGGTTATCTCCCAGGCCTGTGATCGACCTGACATGTCGCACAGGTTACCCTTCTGGGCTGCCAGTTACCGGCTGTGGTTAATGCCAAGCCCTGGTTACATGGGGATACCAGGGTCAGCCTTATGTAAGAACAAGATTATTATTAATGAGGGTTTTCACTTATGGGTAAAGCTGAGGGCTTGAGGTGGTGGAGGCCATGAAACTCTGCCTTCCTCACAATTGCCCGGGATAAACATGAAAGAAATATGAATTACTTGCATTGCAGGGGAAAGTTTGGGGTGTGGGAAATGACCATAGATTGTGAGCAACAAACTGGGTAAATCTATGTCTGCTTGTATAGATGGGCTCCACAAATGTCACAGGATCGGTGTGTAACAGACTGCAGCTGGCAACTCAAGATTGCTTTTGTTCGTAACACAGACGGTTGGTGCCTTCCTTACGGTACGTGTCTGGGCGCCTCACACACTGCTGTGCTGTGTCCTTTAAAAGCTTTCAACCACCTAACACAATTCGTCTTAAAATCATCAGTGCCTCCTGAGAGGGGAGGTGTCGCCACTGATCAGTGCTTATCCACGCAGAGAGCCTTAAAGTGGAGGCTGACCCTGTGGCTAAACCTAGTGGGCAGCCATAGGAATCTCTGCTGCCAACCATTGTCCTTTTCACCCCCCTCCCTCAGTGCTGAGCAGATGCAGCAATGCCGGCTACTGGGAAGTCATGTTTCCTTGTGTGTCCCGCTAGGGTCATCCCTGGGCGGGGGTGGGGGGGGTTATCACATTACTCTCTCCTCTCCTCCCACCGTGGATAGTCCGCACGACCATCATCATGGAGACCCGTCTTCTCATACCAATTGGACAGTGAGCAGAGCCTTTGTTATCTGATTGGATGATTCTTGGCGGTCAGTCAAGCCACCATTTTGGATTTTTGTTTTATTTTTGCCAATCCGATATTTTTACAAACACTGAGAAAATGTAGAAAGAACGCCAATTTAAAAAAAAAAAAATTGCTTTCTTCCTGGACTGCCGCTCACAGCGATGCCCTGGAGACTCCAGTCTTAACGTGGAGGATTATCGACAGCCTGTCTCTCCCTCACGTGACTTCACAAAGATGGATTCCTGACTCGAAATAAGTGTCGTTTTCTCAAAGTGCCATGTAAATTGGGACTTTATGAAGGAATTAAAATATAAACTCCTTCCAGCATCCCACATCCTGCGACCCGCCCAGCAACACCTTCGCATGACTGAGGAAGCAAAAAAAGATCATTTCTAAAGTGCCTATCTGCAGGAGAGCAATGAATACTTTCACATACTTTCATTTTGCTTTTTTTTTTAATTTTCCTTAATCTGTCCATTCTGGTTATCTTTGATGTAGAAAAAGAATTTAAGATCTGTGTGGTGCGTTTTTTTTTTAAAAGAAAAGATTCATGAGGCTCTCTCCTATTCCGTTCTACTCAATACTTTATGTACATACCAGACCTGCCAACACGATGAACTCTCATTGGCCTATCTTGAGCCCGTGATTTTTACTGGCTGAATGATTTGTAAAGCAACCTGTGCTTTCTCTTGTACATAATCTCTGGAGTGAAGTATATAACCTCCCTTTTCCTCAAAAAAAATTAAATTCTGGGGAGAAATGCAGTAGTCTGATTTTATGGCAGATTGCGTAAAGATGTGTCAATGCTTGCTGCGAGGTATTTCATGTTTTCTCTCGTCTTGATCATTTCACATGTCACTAATGCTGATTGGCAATAAAGGTTTCCCTGTATTATTGGCAGTGACCAGCTCCTTGTCCTTTTTAATGTGACCTGTTCATCTGCAAATCCATAAATTGGTTTAATGTTTGTAAGCTTCCTTTACATTTTGTATTTGTTTTTGCAGTTCCCCTTTAAGGGGCTGCTCTTTAATTTGTCCCCAATTTTGTTAATTTAGTTTATTGGGTTGACTCAAAAGAGCCACAAACCAATAAATTTCGCTGTGGTTCATTAGCAGAAGGGTATTGCGCCAACTCAGTTACGTAGCGCAAAAGCTGGTTGTTTGACTCAGTTGGTCTGTGTTGCTGTTTCTGCTCCATATGAGCCTCCTGCCACCCCTACTTCATCTCACCCTGTTACCATTTTCTTCTATTCCCTTCTCCCTCATGTCTTTATCCAGTTTATCCCCTTAAATGTGTCTGTGCTATTCACCTCAACCACTGCCTGTGTTGTGATGAGGAGCTAAGTAAATTGGGGCTTATATTCTCAGGAGTTTAGAACAATGAGAGGTGATCTCATTGAAACGTTCAAGATTCTGAAGGGATTTTACAGGGAGAGATTCCGGCTCTCTCTTCTCCTCCCCCCCCCCGCCCCCCCCAACTCCCTCCTCCCCGCTCCCCTCCCCGGGCTGGGGAGTTTAGAACACTGGGCACATTTAGGACTGAGATGAGGAGAAATTTCTTCACTCAAAGGGTTGTGAATACTTAGCATTATCTACCCCAGAGGGTTGTGGATGCTCCATCGTTGAATACATTGAAGGCTGGGATAGACAGATTTTTGATCTCCCAGGGGATTAGGGGATGTGAGGAACGGACGGGAAAGTGGAGTTGAAGCCCAGGATCAGCCACGATTGTATTGAATGGAGTAGCAGGATTGACAGACCAAATGGCCTACTGTTGCTCCCATTTCTTCTGTTTTGCACATTCTAACTACACTCCGGTTATCGAAATTTCTCCTGAATTCCCGATTAGATTTATGAGATTTGTCTTTACAAATTTTGGGCTGTCCTACAAGTGGAAATGTCTTCTCTATGTTTATCCTGTTGAACTGCTTCATAGGCTTTAAGACTTCCATCCTCAGTCTTTTCTTTGCTGGAGTGACTTCAGAAATGCACCCTGCCACATCACCTACTGGCCGGACCCAGCAACTGCACTGTGACAGGCTGCTGTTTACATACGGTTATTTCCATTCATAAATATTTACTTTGACATAAAAGCACAGCGAAACAATCTTGCAGTGGGGTGCAAGGTCATGGGTTCAAGTCTCCCTTCAGAGGTTTGAGCATGTGATTTAGAGTGGCGATTCAATGCCAGTTCTCATGCGGTACCACACTGTCTGACGTGCCATCCTTCAGGTGAGATGTAATGAGGCACCGTTCTGCTGTTTGTAGATCCCGCGGCATGTTTTGAAGGGCAGGGAGTTCACACTGGTTGATGTGGTGAAGATTCATCCCTCGGCCAATACCGTTGAAAGCACATTAGTTGGTCACTAAATGGGTGCCATGATTTCACACATTAACAATGGATGGATTGCAAAGCATCTCTTCATACATGAAACACTTTGAGACCTAGAGGAGTGATGCGAGATGGTAAATGTAAGTATTTTATTGATTACCATAGAGCGTTGAGGTGTTTAACTCTCTGCCAATCATCCTTTCAACACCATTGACGCTTGATGTCAGGGAATGACCACATTTGACCTGCTGTATGGCTTCCCCTTCCATTCCTCATCTTTAAATGGGCTTTGAGTTCGGAAGAGCCATCTGTAAAGAAATTCGAGAGGAGATTGAAGAATTTACCAAGTGCTCACCACACTCAAACAAGGCCACCATCCTAAAGCTCCATAAGGTCATGTGCTCGAGGAGGGTGGGGGCACACATTCCATATGTTTCTGTCCTTTACAGAGGTGTCATTGGCATAATGACAATGACAGGTGTGGCAAAAGCACAAATTTGCTCTCCATTGACACCGTCAGAAAGCAAACACGGTTCGGAGGTGGAGGGAGAGGTGGAATTCCAGAGCTTAGGGCGAAGCCAACAGAAAGCATGCCCGACAATGGTGGGTCAATGGAAATTGGGGATTGGAGACCAGAACTGGAGGAGTGCAGAGAAGCTGGAGTGTTCTGGGGTTGGGGGAGGCTGCAGAAATAGGGTGAGTCTATGGAAGTATAAGAGCTGAAGGGTGAGGATTTTAGAATTAAGGCGTTGTCGGACCAGGAACCAATCAGCGAGCACGGGGGAGGATGATGGATGAATGGGACTCAGGTGAGGTGCCTGGCACCTTGCAATACCTCAGCTATGAATCACTTTACAGTGGGTAAGCCCTGACACTGTCACCCTAGGAGAATCAGAGCTGAACTCTATCCTACCTTCATACACTTTCCACCAGGAGTCATTGAGCACTGTTCATCAAGGGGGGAATCACAGAATCTTTACAGTACAGAAAGAGACCATTTGGCTCATCAAGTCTGTAGTGGCTCTCTGAAGGAGCATTCTACCTGGTCCCACTCCCCTGCCTTATCCCCATCACCTTGCACATTCTCTCTTTTCACGTAGCAACCCAATTCCCTTTTGAATACCTCGATCGAACATGCCTCCACCACCCTCTCAGGAAATTTGTTTTACACTCCAACCACCCTCTTCGAGAAAAAACTTTTCCTTGCATGACTTTTACTCCTTTTGCCCATTATTTTGAATCTGTGCCCTCTAATTTTTGATGTTCTCTTGAGTGGGAACAATTTCTCACTATTTAATCTGTCCATACCCCTCAAGTCCCCTTTCAGCCTTTTTTTCTCCAAGGAAAACAGTCCCAACCTCTCCAATCTATCCTCATAGCTACAATTCTTCATCCTGGGAATCACTCTTGTGAATCTCGTCTATAATCTCTCCAATGTCTTCACATCCTTCCTCAAGTATCGCACCCAGAACTGGACGCAGTACTCCAGATGAGGCCTAACTGGTGTCTTAGAACCATAGAAAAGTCACAGAAGGAGGCCATTTGGCCCATCTTGTCCATGCCAGCCCGGGGACACCCAGGTGCCCTTTCTAATCCCACCTTCCTGCACCTGGCCCATAGCCCTGCAGCTTACAGCACTTTAGGTGCAGATCCAGGTCCTTTTTAAAAGAGTTTAAAGTTTCTGCCTCTACCACCAACTTGGGCAGCGAATTCCAGACACCCACTACCCTCTGTGTAAAAAAGTTCATCCTCATGTCCCCCCTACATCTTCTGCCACTTATTTTGAATCTATGTCCCCGGTTCTAGAATTCTCCACCAAGGGGAACAATTTTATCCTGTCCACTCAATTTTGTACACCTCAATCAAGTCACCTCTCAACCATCTTTGTTCTAAGTAAAATAACGCCAACCTATGCAGCTGTGTAGAACCTTGGTTAGGCCACACTTGGAATATTGCTTGCAATTCTGGTCACCACATTACCAGAAGGATATGGAGGCGTTGGAGAGGGTGCAGAGGAGGTTTACCAGGATGCCGCCTGGTCTGGATGTTATTAGCTATGAGGAGAGGTTGGAGAAACTCGGATTGTTCTCACTAGAGCAATGGAGATTGAGGGGCGACTTGATAGAAGTTTACAAAATTATGAGTGGCATGGACAGAGTAGATAGTCAGAAGCTTTTTCCCAGGGTGGAAGAGTCAATTACTAGGGGGACATAGATTTAAGGTGAGAGGAGAAAACTATAGAGGAGATGTGTGGGGCAAGTATTTTACACAGAGGGTAGTGAGTGTCTGGAATGCGCTGCCAGAGGAGGTGGTGGAAGCAGGTACAATAGTGGTGTTTAAGAGGCAGCTTGACAAATACATGAATAGGATGGGAATAGAGGGATACGGACCCCGGAAGTGCAAAATATTTTAGTTGACGGGCAATATGATCGGTGCAGGCTTGGAGGGCCGAAGGGCCTGTTCCTGTGCTGTACTTTTCTTTATTCTTTGTTCTTCTTCAATCTCTCCTCATAGCTACACTTTTCTAACCTTGGCAACATTCTTGTAAAGCTCTGCACTTTCTCCAGAGCTATTAGGTCCTTCCTGTAATGTGACTAGAACTGCGCACAATACTCCAGTTGTGGCCTCACAAGTGTTTTATACAATTCCAACGTTATATCCTTACTCTTATACAAGTTCAACATGACCTCCTTACTCTTGTACTCAATGCCCCTATTAATAAAGCCTAAGATACTACATGCTTTATTAACTGCTTTCTCAACATTCCCTGCCATCTTCAATGACCTATGTACAAAAACACAGGGGTGCCTCTGTTCCTGCACCTCCTTTAGAGGCTGCCCCTTTATTTTATACTGTCGCTCCATATATTTCCTGCCAAAATGAATCACCTCACACTTCTCTGCATTGAACTTCATTTGCCACTTGTCTGCCCAATCCACCAACATGTCTATGTCCTTTTGAAGTTCAAGACTATCCTCATTACAGTTGACAATGCTTCCAATCTTCGTATCATCTGCACATTTTGAAATCATGCCCTGCACACCACAGCCTAGGTCATTAATATATATCAGGAAGAGTAAGGGTCCCAACACTGACCCCTGGGGACTCCACTATCTTCCTCCAATCTGATAGACAACCATTTTTCACTATGACTATGTTTCCTGTCACTCAGTTAATTTCTTATCTCAGTGCTTACTTTCCCTTTTATTCCATGAGCTAGAATTTTGCTTACAAGTCTATCCTGTGGCACTGTGTCAAAAGCCTTTTGCAAATCCATATGCACCACATCAAAAGTGTTTCCCTTATCAACCTTCCCTCTTACCTCCTCAAAAAACCCCATCCAGCAAGTTAGTTAACCATTTTCTGTTAATAAATCCATGCTGGCTTTCCTTAATGATCCCGCACCTGCCTAAGTGACTATTGATTTTTCCCCGAGCTATGGTTTCCAGAAGTTTCCCTACCATTGAAGTCAGACTGACTGGTCAGTAGTTGCTGGCACTATCCTTGCACCCCTTTTTTGAGCAAGGGAAATTTACCCTGGAAAATTTTGTTCACCTTCTGTGGGCATTAATATAGCGACCCCTGTGCTGGCACATTGATTGGAATCTGTGGAATCAGCACAGGTAGTGGTTAGTACCTGAGTTGCTCCTGCCCTCTATAATTCACACGATGTAGTCCATACGGAAGCTGAGTCCTTGATAGCCCTGGATGTGGAAGGTGTGTGTCGTGCTCCCATTGGTACTCATGGGAAGAGGTTGTTTTTAGCATTCACCACCTTTCCTACTCTGCTATAGCTTCCCTCTGTTCCTGTCTTGGAATCCTCCCGAGGACTGTCCAAGGCACTTGTCCCAGCCCCCTAATAAGCAGCAACTCCAACTGTCCCATCCAAGTGTATCCTTACCCTTTGTGCCTGCCAGGGGCTATCCCGGCCAACCTCTTCCCCGTTCCTCTCATTAATCCCAATTCTAACTCTGTGGGCTTTGCCAATAGGTGGACTCTCACTGCTCTTCACTACATCTCCCTCCAGAATGTCCACTCACATGTGAACAAGGCCCTTTCTGTCCATGAGCTTATTGTGGATGATCACATTGATATTATGGCCTTGACGGAGACCTGGCTGAGGGATGATGGCATCTTTCCTCTGAATGAAGCTTCCTCTGCCCATACCTACCAGCGCTTCCCTCAAACTGCTGCAGTTTTGCTGTAGTCCTTAGCTTGAAATTACAGCTTGGCCTATCTCGTATGTTCTCCTCTGTTAAGCATCTCACCTTGTTCCACCCCTCACGCCTCTGATTTAAAATCCTTCTCCAGTACCATCCATCCAAATATCACACCAAGTTGCTCACTGAGATATCTTTCCTGCTTTCCTCTCTCAGCCTCTGTACCGAGTGACTTATCATGCTCAGTGATTTTAACATCTACCTCAACTCTCCATTCTCTCTCTCTGAGTTCGCTGCACCAGCTTCAGTGCCCTTGTCCTGTCTAGAACTATTACTCCCTCTCACCCTGTTCATTCCCCCTGCTATACCCTATATCCCCACCACCTTCAATCTGAGGAATACAGATTTGAACGTCATTGGCAAACAATTGGTTTAACCATTTGGCGAGACAAATGAAGAATTATCAGGCGGTTATGGCCATCGCTAAAACTGCCCACGTTCAAAGCTCACTCAGGGATGTAAAGATAATTCCGGCTACCTTTACTGCAGATCCCTCCACCATCCTCCCCTGTCTACCTGCTAACAATACTGTCAGTCTCCCCACCATCCTCCCCTGTCTACCTGCTACCTTTACTGTCAATCTCCCCATGATCCTCCCCTGTCTACCTGCTACCTTTACTGTCAATCTCTCCACCATCGTCCCCTGTCTATCTGCTACCTTTACTGTCAATCTCCCCACCATCCTCCCCTGTCTACCTGCTAGATTTACTGCCAATCTCTCCACCATCCTCCCCTGTCTACCTTGTACCTTTATTGTCAATTTCTCTACCATCCTCCCCTGTCTACCCGCTACCTTTACTGCCAATTTCTCTACCATCCTCCCCTGTCTACCAGCTAACTTTAATGCCAATCTCCCCAACATCCTCCCCTGACTACCTGCTACCTTTTCTGTCAATCTCTCCACCATCCTCCCCTGTCTACCTGCTACCTTTACTGTCAATCTCCCCACCATCCTCCCCTGTCTACCTGCTACCTTTACTGTCAATCTCTCCAACATCCTCCCCTGTCTACCTGCTACCTTTACTGTCAATCTCCCCACCATCCTCCCCTGACTACCTGCTACCTTTTCTGTCAATCTCTCCACCATCCTCCCCTGTCTAACTGCTACCCATACCGTCAAACTCTATACCATCCTCCCCTGTCTACCTGGTACCATTACTGTCAATCTCGCCACCATCCTCCCTTGTCTACCTGCTAACTTTACTGTCAATCTCTCCACCATCCTCCCCTGTCTACCTGCTATCTTTACTGTCAATCACCCCACCATCCTCCCCTGTCTACCTGCTAGATTTAGTGCCAATCTCTCCACCATCCTCCCCTGTCTACCTGCTACCTTTACTATCAATCATACACCATCCTCCCCTGTCTGCCTGCTAACTTTACTGTCAATCTCCCCATGATCCTCCCCTGTCTACCTGCTACCTTTACTGTCAATCTCTCCACCATCGTCCACTGTCTATCTGCTACCTTTACTGTCAATCTCCCCACCATCCTCCCTTGTCTACCTGCTAACTTTACTGTCAATCTCTCCACCATCCTCCCCTGTCTACCTGCTACCTTTACTGCCAATCTCCCCACCATCCTCCCCTGTCTACCTGCTACCTTTACTGTCCATCTCCCCACCATCCTCCCCTGTCTACCTGCTTCCTTTACTGTCAATCTCACCACCATCCTCCCTTGTCTACCTGCTACCTTTACTGTCAATCTCTCCACCATCCTCCCCTGTCTACCTGCTACCTTTACTGCCAATCTCCCCACCATCCTCCCCTGTCTACCTGCTACCTTTACTGTCAATCTCTCCACCATCCCCCCCTGTCTACCTGCTACCTTTACTGTCAATCTCCCGACCATCCTCCACTGTCTACCTGCTAGATTTACTGCCAATCTCTCCACCATCCTCCCCTGTCTACCTGGTACCTTTATTGTCAATTTCTCTACCATCCTCCCCTGTCTACCCGCTACCTTTACTGTCAATTTCTCTACCATCCTCCCCTGTCTACCTGCTAACTTTAATGCCAATCTCCCCAACATCCTCCCCAGACTACCTGCTACCTTTTCTGTCAATCTCTCCACCATCCTCCCCTGTCTACCTGCTACCTTTACTGTCAATCTCCCCACCATCCTTCCCTGTCTACCTGCTACCTTTACTGTCAATCTCTCCAACATCCTCCCCTGTCTACCTGCTACCTTTACTGTCAATCTCCCCACCATCCTCCCCTGACTACCTGCTACCTTTTCTGTCAATCTCTCCACCATCCTCCCCTGTCTAACTGCTACCCATACCGTCAAACTCTATACCATCCTCCCCTGTCTACCTGGTACCATTACTGTCAATCTCCCCACCATCCTCCCCTGTCTACCTGCTAACTTTACAGTCAATCTCCCCACCATCCTCCCCAGTCTACCTGCTAAATTTACTGTCAATCTCTCCACCATCCTCCCCTGTCTACCTGCTTCCTTTACTGTCAATCTCCCCACCATCCTCCCTTGTCTACCTGCTAACTTTGCTGTCAATCTCTCCACCATCCTCCCCTGTCTACCTGCTACCTTTACTGTCAATCTCTCCACCATCCTCCCCTGTCTACCTGCTATCTTCACTGTCAATCTCCCCACCATCCTCCCCTGTCTACCTGCTACCTTTACTTTCAATCATACACCATCCTCCCCTGTCTACCTGCTACCTTTACTGTCAATCTCCCCGCCATCCTCCCCTGTCTACCTGCTACCTTTACTGTCAATCTCCCCACCATCCTCCCCTGTCTACCTGCTACCTTTACTGTCAATCTCTCCACCATCCTCCCCTGTCTACCTGCTACCTTTACTGTCAATCTCTCCACCATCCTCCCCTGTCTACCTGCTACCTTTACTGTCAATCTCTCCACCATCCTCCCCTGTCTACCTGCTAACTTTACTGTCAATCTCTCCACCATCCTCCCCTGTCTACCTGCTACCTTTACTGTCAATCTCTCCACCATCCTCCCCTGTCTACCTGCTACCTTTACTGTCAATCTCCCCACCATCCTCCCCTGTCTACCTGCTACCTTTACTGTCAATCTCTCCACCATCCTCCCCTGTCTACCTGCTACCTTTACTGTCAATCTCTCCACCATCCTCCCCTGTCTACCTGCTACCTTTACTGTCAATCTCTCCACCATCCTCCCCTGTCTACCTGCTACCTTTACTGTCAATCTCCCCACCATCCTCCCCTGTCTACCTGCTACCTTTACTGTCAATCTCTCCACCATCCTCCCCTGTCTACCTGCTAACTTTACTGTCAATCTCTCCACCATCCTCCCCTGTCTACCTGCTACCTTTACTGTCAATCTCCCCACCATCCTCCCCTGTCTACCTGCTACCTTTACTGTCAATCTCTCCACCATCCTCCCCTGTCTACCTGCTACCTTTACTGTCAATCTCTCCACCATCCTCCCCTGTCTACCTGCTACCTTTACTGTCCATCCCTCCACCATCCTCCCCTGTCTACCTGCTACATTTACTGTCAATCTCTCCACCATCCTCCCCTGTCTTCGTGCTATCTTTACTTCTTGTCTCTACACCATTCTCTCCTGTCTACCTGCTACCTTTACTGTCAATCTCTCCACCATCCTCCCCTGTCTACCTGCTACCTTTACTGTCAATCTCTCCACCATCCTCCCCTGTCTACCTGCTACCTTTACTGTCAATCTCTCCACCATCCTCCCCTGTCTACCTGCTACATTTACTGTCAATCTCTCCACCATCCTCCCCTGTCTACCTGCTACCTTTACTGTCAATCTCTCCACCATCCTCCCCTGTCTACCTGCTACCTTTACTGTCAATCTCTCCACCATCCTCCCCTGTCTACCTGCTACCTTTACTGTCAATCTCTCCACCATCCTCCCCTGTCTACCTGCTAGATTTACTGTCAATCTCTCCACCATCCTCCCCTGTCTACCTGCTACCTTTACTGTCAATCTCCCCACCATCCTCCCCTGTCTACCTGCTACCTTTACTGTCAATCTCTCCACCATCCTCCCCTGTCTACCTGCTATCTTTACTGTCAATCTCTCCACCATCCTCCCCTGTCTACCTGCTACCATTACTGTCAATCTCTCCACCATCCTCCCCTGTCTACCTGCTACCTTTACTGTCAATCTCCCCACCATCCTCCCCTGTCTACCTGCTAACTTTACTGTCAATCTCCCCACCATCCTCCCCTGTCTACCTGCTAAATTTACTGTCAATCTCTCCACCATCCTCCCCTGTCTACCTGCTACCTTTACTGTCAATCTCGCCTCCATCCTCCCTTGTCTACCTGCTAACTTTACTGTCAATCTCTCCACCATCCTCCCCTGTCTACCTGCTACCTTTACTGTCAATCTCTCCACCATCCTCCCCTGTCTACCTGCTATCTTTACTGTCAATCTCCCCACCATCCTCCCCTGTCTACCTGCTAGATTTACTGTCAATCTCTCCACCATCCTCCCCTGTCTACCTGCTACCTTTACTGTCAATTTCTCTACCATCCTCCCCTGTCTGCCTGCTAACTTTACTGTCAATCTCCCCATCATCCTCCCCTGTCTACCTGCTACCTTTACTGTCAATCTCTCCACCATCGTCCACTGTCTACCTGCTACCTTTACTGTCAATCTCTCCACCATCCTCTCCTGTCTACCTGCTAACTTTACTGTCAATCTCCCCACCATCCTCCCCTGTCTACCTGCTAAATTTACTATCAATCTCCCCACCATCCTCCCCTGTCTACCTGCTAACTTAATAGTCAATCTCTCCACCATCCTCCCCCGTGTCTACCTGCCTAACCTTTACTGTCAATCTCTCCACCATCCTCCCCTGTCTACCTGCTATCCTTTACTGTCAATCTCTCCACCATCCTCCCCTGTCTACCTGCTATCTTTACTGTCAATCACCCACCATCTCCCCTGTCTACCTGCTAGCTTTAGTGTCAATCTCACCCACCATCCTCCCCTGTCTACTGCTACCTTTACTATCAATCCTCTACACCATCCTCCCCTGTTGCCTGCTACCTTACTGTCAATCTCCACTGATCCCTCCCCTGTATTCCTTCTACCTTCAGTGTCAATCTCCACACCATCCTCCCCAGTCCATCTGCTACCTTTACTGTCAATCTCTCCACCATCCTCCACTGTCTACCTGCTACCTTTACTGTCAATCTCTCCACCATCCTCCCCTGTCTACGTGCTACCTTTACTGTCAATCTCCCCACCATCCTCACTGTCTACCTGCTAACTTTACTGTCAATCCCTCCACCATCCTCCCCTGTCTACCTGCTACCTTTACTGTCAATCTCTCCACCATCCTCCCCTGTCTACCTGCTACCTTTACTGTCAATCTCCCCACCATCCTCCCCTGTCTACCTGCTACCTTTACTGTCAATCTCTCCACCATCCTCCCCTGTCTACCTGCTACCTTTACTGTCAATCTCCCCACCATCCTCCCCTGTGTACCTGCTACCTTTACTGTCAATCTCTCACCATCCTGCCCTGTCTAGGTGCTACCTTTACTGTCAATCTCTCCACCATCCTCCCCTGTCTACCTGCTACCTTTACTGTCAATCTCCCCACCATCCTCCCCTGTCTACCTGCTACCTTTACTGTCAATCTCTCCACCATCCTCCCCTGTCTACCTGCTACCTTTACTGTCAATCTCTCCACCATCCTCCCCTGTCTACCTGCTACCTTTACTGTCAATCTCTCCACCATCCTCCCCTGTCTACCTGCTACCTTTACTGTCAATCTCTCCACCATCCTCCCCTGTCTACCTGCTACCTTTACTGTCAATCTCTCCACCATCCTCCCCTGTCTACCTGCTACCTTTACTGTCAATCTCTCCACCATCCTCCCCTGTCTACCTGCTACCTTTACTGTCAATCTCTCCACCATCCTCCCCTGTCTACCTGCTACCTTTACTGTCAATCTCCCCACCATCCTCCCCTGTCTACCTGCTACCTTTACTGTCAATCTCTCCACCATCCTCCCCTGTCTACCTGCTACCTTTACTGTCAATCTCTCCACCATCCTCCCCTGTCTACCTGCTACCTTTACTGTCAATCTCCCACCATCCTCCCCTGTCTACCTGCTACCTTTACTGTCAATCTCTCCACCATCCTCCCCTGTCTACCTGCTACCTTTACTGTCAATCTCTCCACCATCCTCCCCTGTCTACCTGCTACCTTTACTGTCAATCTCCCACCATCCTCCCCTGTCTACCTGCTACCTTTACTGTCAATCTCTCCACCATCCTCCCCTGTCTACCTGCTACCTTTACTGTCAATCTCTCCACCATCCTCCCTGTCTACCTGCTACCTTTACTGTCAATCTCTCCACCATCCTCCCCTGTCTACCTGCTACCTTTACTGTCAATCTCTCCACCATCCTCCCCTGTCTACCTGCTACCTTTACTGTCAATCTCTCCACCATCCTCCCCTGTCTACCTGCTACCTTTACTGTCAATCTCTCCACCATCCTCCCCTGTCTACCTGCTACCTTTACTGTCAATCTCTCCACCATCCTCCCCTGTCTACCTGCTACCTTTACTGTCAATCTCCCCACCATCCTCCCCTGTCTACGTGCTACCTTTACTTCCAGTCTCTACACCATCCTCCCCTGTCTACCTGCAACTTTACTGTCAATCTCTCCAACAGCCTCCCCTGTCTACCTGCTACCTTTACTGTCAATCTCTCCACCATCCTCCCCTGTCTACCTGCTACCTTTACTGTCAATCTCTCCACCATCCTCCCCTGTCTACCTGCTACCTTTACTGTCAATCTCTCCACCATCCTCCCCTGTCTACCTGCTACCTTTACTGTCAATCTCTCCACCATCCTCCCCTGTCTACCTGCTACCTTTACTGTCAATCTCTCCACCATCCTCCCCTGTCTACCTGCTACCTTTACTGTCAATCTCCCACCATCCTCCCCTGTCTACCTGCTACCTTTACTGTCAATCTCTCCACCATCCTCCCCTGTCTACCTGCTACCTTTACTGTCAATCTCTCCACCATCCTCCCCTGTCTACCTGCTACCTTTACTGTCAATCTCTCCACCATCCTCCCCTGTCTACCTGCTACCTTTACTGTCAATCTCTCCACCATCCTCCCCTGTCTACCTGCTACCTTTACTGTCAATCTCTCCACCATCCTCCCCTGTCTACCTGCTACCTTTACTGTCAATCTCTCCACCATCCTCCCCTGTCTACCTGCTACCTTTACTGTCAATCTCTCCACCATCCTCCCCTGTCTACCTGCTACCTTTACTGTCAATCTCCCACCATCCTCCCCTGTGTACCTGCTACCTTTACTGTCAATCTCCCCACCATCCTCCCCTGTCTACCTGCTACCTTCACTCTCCATCTCCCACCATCCTCCCCTGTCTACATGCTACCTTCACTCTCAATCTCCCACCATCCTCCCCTGTCTACCTGCTACCTTTACTGTCAATCTCTCCACCATCCTCCCCTGTCTACCTGCTACCTTTACTGTCAATCTCTCCACCATCCTCCCCTGTCTACCTGCTACCTTTACTGTCAATCTCCCACCATCCTCCCCTGTCTACCTGCTACCTTTACTGTCAATCTCTCCACCATCCTCCCCTGTCTACCTGCTACCTTTACTGTCAATCTCTCCACCATCCTCCCCTGTCTACCTGCTACATTTACTGTCAATCTCTCCACCATTCTCTCCTGTCTACCTGCTACCTTTACTGTCAATCTCCCCACCATCCTCCCCTGTCTACCTGCTACCTTTACTTTCAATCTCCCCACCATCCTCCCCTGTCTACCTGCTACCTTTACTGTCAATCTCTCCACCATCCTCCCCTGCCTACCTGCTACCTTTACTGTCAATCTCTCCACCATCCTCCCCTGTCTACCTGCTACCTTTACTGTCAATCTCTCCACCATCCTCCCCTGTCTACCTGCTACCTTTACTGTCAATCTCTCCACCATCCTCCCCTGTCTACCTGCTACCTTTACTGTCAATCTCTCCACCATCCTCCCCTGTCTACCTGCTACCTTTACTGTCAATCTCTCCACCATCCTCCCCTGACTACCTGCTACCTTTACTGTCAATCTCTCCACCATCCTCCCCTGTCTACCTGCTACCTTTACTGTCAATCTCTCCACCATCCTCCCTGTCTACCTGCTACCTTTACTGTCAATCTCTCCACCATCCTCCCCTGTCTACCTGCTACCTTTACTGTCAATCTCTCCACCATCCTCCCCTGTCTACCTGCTACCTTTACTGTCAATCTCCCTCCATCCTCCCCTGTCTACCTGCTACCTTTACTGTCAATCTCCCACCATCCTCCCCTGTCTACCTGCTAACTTTACTGTGAATCTCCCCACCATCCTCCACTGTCTACCTGCTGCCTTTACTGTCAATCTCCCCACCATCCTCCCATTGTCTACCTGCTACCTTTACTGTCAATCTCTCCACCATCCTCCCCTGTCTACCTGCTACCTTTACTGTCAATCTCCCCACCATCCTCCCCTGTCTACCTGCTACCTTTACTGTCAATCTCTCCACCATCCTCCCCTGTCTACCTGCTACCTTTACTGTCAATCTCCCCACCATCCTCCCCTGTCTACCTGCTACCTTTACTGTCAATCTCCCCACCATCCTCCCCTGTCTACCTGCTAACTTTACTGTCAATCTCTCCACCATCCTCCCCTGTCTACCTGCTACCTTTACTGTCAATCTCCGCACCATCCTCCCCTGTCTACCTGCTAACTTTACTGTCAATCCCTCCACCATCCTCCCCTGTCTACCTGCTACCTTTACTGTCAATCTCTCCACCATCCTCCCCTGTCTACCTGCTACCTTTACTGTCAATATCCCCAACATCCTCCCCTGTCTACCTGCTACTTTACTGTCAATCTCTCCACCATCCTCCCCTGTCTACCTGCTACCTTTACTGTCAATCTCTCCACCATCCTCCCCTGTCTACCTGCTACCTTTACTGTCAATCTCTCCACCATCCTCCCCTGTCTACCTGCTACCTTTACTGTCAATCTCTCCACCATCCTCCCCTGTCTACCTGCTACCTTTACTGTCAATCTCCCCACCATCCTCCCCTGTCTACCTGCTACCTTTACTGTCAATCTCTCCACCATCCTCCCCTGTCTACCTGCTACCTTTACTGTCAATCTCTCCACCATCCTCCCCTGTCTACCTGCTACCTTTACTGTCAATCTCTCCACCATCCTCCCCTGTCTACCTGCTACCTTTACTGTCAATCTCTCCACCATCCTCCCCTGTCTACCTGCTAACTTTACTGTCAATCTCTCCACCATCCTCCCCTGTCTACCTGCTACCTTTACTGTCAATCTCCCCACCATCCTCCCCTGTCTACCTGCTACCTTTACTGTCAATCTCTCCACCATCCTCCCCTGTCTACCTGCTACCTTTACTGTCAATCTCCCCACCATCCTCCCCTGTCTACCTGCTACCTTTACTGTCAATCTCTCCACCATCCTCCCCTGTCTACCTGCTACCTTTACTGTCAATCTCCCACCATCCTCCCCTGTCTACCTGCTACCTTTACTGTCAATCTCTCCACCATCCTCCCCTGTCTACCTGCTACCTTTACTGTCAATCTCTCCACCATCCTCCCCTGTCTACCTGCTACCTTTACTGTCAATCTCTCCACCATCCTCCCCTGTCTACCTGCTACCTTTACTGTCAATCTCTCCACCATCCTCCCCTGTCTACCTGCTACCTTTACTGTCAATCTCTCCACCATCCTCCCCTGTCTACCTGCTACCTTTACTGTCAATCTCTCCACCATCCTCCCCTGTCTACCTGCTACCTTTACTGTCAATCTCTCCACCATCCTCCCCTGTCTACCTGCTACCTTTACTGTCAATCTCTCCACCATCCTCCCCTGTCTACCTGCTACCTTTACTGTCAATCTCTCCACCATCCTCCCCTGTCTACCTGCTACCTTTACTGTCAATCTCCCCACCATCCTCCCCTGTCTACCTGCTACCTTTACTGTCAATCTCTCCACCATCCTCCCCTGTCTACCTGCTACCTTTACTGTCAATCTCTCCACCATCCTCCCCTGTCTACCTGCTACCTTTACTGTCAATCTCTCCACCATCCTCCCCTGTCTACCTGCTACCTTTACTGTCAATCTCTCCACCATCCTCCCCTGTCTACCTGCTACCTTTACTGTCAATCTCTCCACCATCCTCCCCTGTCTACCTGCTACCTTTACTGTCAATCTCTCCACCATCCTCCCCTGTCTACCTGCTACCTTTACTGTCAATCTCCCACCATCCTCCCCTGTCTACCTGCTACCTTTACTGTCAATCTCTCCACCATCCTCCCCTGTCTACCTGCTACCTTTACTGTCAATCTCTCCACCATCCTCCCCTGTCTACCTGCTACCTTTACTGTCAATCTCTCCACCATCCTCCCCTGTCTACCTGCTACCTTTACTGTCAATCTCTCCACCATCCTCCCCTGTCTACCTGCTACCTTTACTGTCAATCTCTCCACCATCCTCCCCTGTCTACCTGCTACCTTTACTGTCAATCTCTCCACCATCCTCCCCTGTCTACCTGCTACCTTTACTGTCAATCTCCCCACCATCCTCCCCTGTCTACCTGCTACCTTTACTGTCAATCTCTCCACCATCCTCCCCTGTCTACCTGCTACCTTTACTGTCAATCTCTCCACCATCCTCCCCTGTCTACCTGCTACCTTTACTGTCAATCTCCCACCATCCTCCCCTGTCTACCTGCTACCTTTACTGTCAATCTCTCCACCATCCTCCCCTGTCTACCTGCTACCTTTACTGTCAATCTCCCACCATCCTCCCCTGTCTACCTGCTACCTTTACTGTCAATCTCTCCACCATCCTCCCCTGTCTACCTGCTACCTTTACTGTCAATCTCTCCACCATCCTCCCCTGTCTACCTGCTACCTTTACTGTCAATCTCTCCACCATCCTCCCCTGTCTACCTGCTACCTTTACTGTCAATCTCCCCACCATCCTCCCCTGTCTACCTGCTACCTTTACTGTCAATCTCTCCACCATCCTCCCCTGTCTACCTGCTACCTTTACTGTCAATCTCTCCACCATCCTCCCCTGTCTACCTGCTACCTTTACTGTCAATCTCCCCACCATCCTCCCCTGTCTACCTGCTACCTTTACTGTCAATCTCCCCACCATCCTCCCCTGTCTACCTGCTACCTTTACTGTCAATCTCTCCACCATCCTCCCCTGTCTACCTGCTACCTTTACTGTCAATCTCCCCACCATCCTCCCCTGTCTACCTGCTACCTTTACTGTCAATCTCTCCACCATCCTCCCCTGTCTACCTGCTACCTTTACTGTCAATCTCTCACCATCCTCCCCTGTCTACCTGCTACCTTTACTGTCAATCTCTCCACCATCCTCCCCTGTCTACCTGCTACCTTTACTGTCAATTTCTCCACCATCCTCCCCTGACTACCTGCAAACTTTACTGCCAATCTCTCCACTATCCTCCCCTGTCTACCTGCATTCTTTACTGTCAATCTCTCCACCATCCTCCCCGTCTACCTGCTACTTTTACTGTCAATCTCTATACCATCCTCCGCTGTCTACCTGTACCATTACTGTCATACTCCCGACCTTTCTCCCCTTTCTACCTGCTAACTTTACTGTCAATCTCTCCACCATCCTCCCCTGTCTCCCTGCTACCTTTACTGTCAATCTCTCCACCATCCTCCCCTGTCTACCTGCTACCTTTACTGTCAATCTCTCCACCATCCTCCCCTGTCTACCTGCTACCTTTACTGTCAATCTCCCACCATCCTCCCCTGTCTACCTGCTACCTTTACTGTCAATCTCTCCACCATCCTCCACTGTCTACCTGCTACCTTTACTGTCAATCTCTCCACCATCCTCCCCTGTCTACCTGCTACCTTTACTGTCAATCTCTCCACCATCCTCCCCTGTCTACCTGCACCATTACTGTCATACTCCCCACCTTTCTCCCCTTTCTACCTGCTAACTTTTCTGTCAATCTCTCCACCATCCTCCCCTGTCTCCCTGCTACCTTTACTGCCATTCTCTCCACCCTCCTCTACTGTCTACCTGCTACCTTTACTGTCAATCTCCCACCATCCTCCCCTGTCTACCTGCTACCTTTACTGTCAATCTCTCCACCATCCTCCCCTGTCTACCTGCTACCTTTACTGTCAATCTCTCCACCATCCTCCCCTGTCTACCTGCTACCTTTACTGTCAATCTCCCACCATCCTCCCCTGTCTACCTGCTACCTTTACTGTCAATCTCTCCACCATCCTCCCCTGTCTACCTGCTACCTTTACTGTCAATCTCTCCACCATCCTCCCCTGTCTACCTGCTACCTTTACTGTCAATCTCTCCACCATCCTCCCCTGTCTACCTGCTACCTTTACTGTCAATCTCTCCACCATCCTCCCCTGTCTACCTGCTACCTTTACTGTCAATCTCTCCACCATCCTCCCCTGTCTACCTGCTACCTTTACTGTCAATCTCTCCACCATCCTCCCCTGTCTACCTGCTACCTTTACTGTCAATCTCTCCACCATCCTCCCCTGTCTACCTGCTACCTTTACTGTCAATCTCCCCACCATCCTCCCTGTCTACCTGCTACCTTTACTGTCAATCTCTCCACCATCCTCCCCTGTCTACCTGCTACCTTTACTGTCAATCTCCCACCATCCTCCCCTGCCTACCTGCTACCTTTACTGTCAATCTCTCCACCATCCTCCCCTGTCTACCTGCTACCTTTACTGTCAATCGCTCCACCATCTTTCCTGTCTACCTGCTACCTTTACTGTCAATCTCTCCACCATCCTCCCCTGTCTCCCTGCTACCTTTACTTCCAGTCTCTACACCATCCTCCCCTGTCTACCTGCTACCTTTACTGTCAATCTCCCACCATCCTCCCCTGTCTACCTGCTACCTTTACTGTCAATCTCTCCACCATCCTCCCCTGTCTACCTGCTACCTTTACTGTCAATCTCTCCACCATCCTCCCCTGTCTACCTGCTACCTTTACTGTCAATCTCTCCCACCATCCTCCCCTGTCTACCTGCTACCTTTACTGTCAATCTCTCCACCATCCTCCCCTGTCTACCTGCTACCTTTACTGTCAATCTCTCCACCATCCTCCCCTGTCTACCTGCTACCTTTACTGTCAATCTCCCCACCATCCTCCCCTGTCTACCTGCTACCTTTACTGTCAATCTCTCCACCATCCTCCCCTGTCTACCTGCTACCTTTACTGTCAATCTCTCCACCATCCTCCCCTGTCTACCTGCTACCTTTACTGTCAATCTCTCCACCATCCTCCCCTGTCTACCTGCTACCTTTACTGTCAATCTCTCCACCATCCTCCCCTGTCTACCTGCTACCTTTACTGTCAATCTCCCACCATCCTCCCCTGTCTACCTGCTACCTTTACTGTCAATCTCTCCACCATCCTCCCCTGTCTACCTGCTACCTTTACTGTCAATCTCTCCACCATCCTCCCCTGTCTACCTGCTACCTTTACTGTCAATCTCTCCACCATCCTCCCCTGTCTACCTGCTACCTTTACTGTCAATCTCTCCACCATCCTCCCCTGTCTACCTGCTACCTTTACTGTCAATCTCTCCACCATCCTCCCCTGTCTACCTGCTACCTTTACTGTCAATCCCTCCACCATCCTCCCCTGTCTACCTGCTACCTTTACTGTCAATCTCCCCACCATCCTCCCCTGTCTACCTGCTACCTTTACTGTCAATCTCCCCACCATCCTCCCCTGTCTACCTGCTACCTTTACTTTCAATCTCCCATCCATCCTCCCCTGTCTACCTGCTACCTTTACTGTCAATCTCTCCACCATCCTCCCCTGTCTACCTGCTACCTTTACTTCGAGAATCTACACCATCCTCCCCTGTCTACCTGCTACCTTTACTGCCAATCTCTCCACCATCCTCCCCTGTCTACCTGCTACCTTTACTGTCAATCTCTCCACCATCCTCCCCTGTCTACCTGCTACCTTTACTGTCAATCTCTCCACCATCCTCCCCTGTCTACCTGCTACCTTTACTGTCAATCTCTCCACCATCCTCCCCTGTCTACCTGCTACCTTTACTGTCAATCTCCCACCATCCTCCCCTGTCTACCTGCTACCTTTACTGTCAATCTCTCCACCATCCTCCCCTGTCTACCTGCTACCTTTACTGTCAATCTCCCACCATCCTCCCCTGTCTACCTGCTACCTTTACTGTCAATCTCCCACCATCCTCCCCTGTCTACCTGCTACCTTTACTGTCAATCTCCCCACCATCCTCCCCTGTCTACCTGCTACCTTTACTGTCAATCTCTCCACCATCCTCCCCTGTCTACCTGCTACCTTTACTGTCAATCTCTCCACCATCCTCCCCTGTCTACCTGCTACCTTTACTGTCAATCTCTCCACCATCCTCCCCTGTCTACCTGCTACCTTTACTGTCAATCTCTCCACCATCCTCCCCTGTCTACCTGCTACCTTTACTGTCAATCTCTCCACCATCCTCCCCTGTCTACCTGCTACCTTTACTGTCAATCTCTCCACCATCCTCCCCTGTCTACCTGCTACCTTTACTGTCAATCTCTCCACCATCCTCCCCTGTCTACCTGCTACCTTTACTGTCAATCTCTCCACCATCCTCCCCTGTCTACCTGCTACCTTTACTGTCAATCTCCCACCATCCTCCCCTGTCTACCTGCTACCTTTACTGTCAATCTCTCCACCATCCTCCCCTGTCTACCTGCTACCTTTACTGTCAATCTCTCCACCATCCTCCCCTGTCTACCTGCTACCTTTACTGTCAATCTCTCCACCATCCTCCCCTGTCTACCTGCTACCTTTACTGTCAATCTCTCCACCATCCTCCCCTGTCTACCTGCTACCTTTACTGTCAATCTCTCCACCATCCTCCCCTGTCTACCTGCTACCTTTACTGTCAATCTCTCCACCATCCTCCCCTGTCTACCTGCTACCTTTACTGTCAATCTCTCCACCATCCTCCCCTGTCTACCTGCTACCTTTACTGTCAATCTCTCCACCATCCTCCCCTGTCTACCTGCTACCTTTACTGTCAATCTCTCCACCATCCTCCCCTGTCTACCTGCTACCTTTACTGTCAATCTCTCCACCATCCTCCCCTGTCTACCTGCTACCTTTACTGTCAATCTCCCACCATCCTCCCCTGTCTACCTGCTACCTTTACTGTCAATCTCTCCACCATCCTCCCCTGTCTACCTGCTACCTTTACTGTCAATCTCTCCACCATCCTCCCCTGTCTACCTGCTACCTTTACTGTCAATCTCTCCACCATCCTCCCCTGTCTACCTGCTACCTTTACTGTCAATCTCTCCACCATCCTCCCCTGTCTACCTGCTACCTTTACTGTCAATCTCTCCACCATCCTCCCCTGTCTACCTGCTACCTTTACTGTCAATCTCTCCACCATCCTCCCCTGTCTACCTGCTACCTTTACTGTCAATCTCTCCACCATCCTCCCCTGTCTACCTGCTACCTTTACTGTCAATCTCTCCACCATCCTCCCCTGTCTACCTGCTACCTTTACTGTCAATCTCTCCACCATCCTCCCCTGTCTACCTGCTACCTTTACTGTCAATCTCCCCACCATCCTCCCCTGTCTACCTGCTACCTTTACTGTCAATCTCTCCACCATCCTCCCCTGTCTACCTGCTACCTTTACTGTCAATCTCTCCACCATCCTCCCCTGTCTACCTGCTACCTTTACTGTCAATCTCTCCACCATCCTCCCCTGTCTACCTGCTACCTTTACTGTCAATCTCTCCACCATCCTCCCCTGTCTACCTGCTACCTTTACTGTCAATCTCTCCACCATCCTCCCCTGTCTACCTGCTACCTTTACTGTCAATCTCTCCACCATCCTCCCCTGTCTACCTGCTACCTTTACTGTCAATCTCTCCACCATCCTCCCCTGTCTACCTGCTACCTTTACTGTCAATCTCTCCACCATCCTCCCCTGTCTACCTGCTACCTTTACTGTCAATCTCTCCACCATCCTCCCCTGTCTACCTGCTACCTTTACTGTCAATCTCTCCACCATCCTCCCCTGTCTACCTGCTACCTTTACTGTCAATCTCCCACCATCCTCCCCTGTCTACCTGCTACCTTTACTGTCAATCTCTCCACCATCCTCCCCTGTCTACCTGCTACCTTTACTGTCAATCTCTCCACCATCCTCCCCTGTCTACCTGCTACCTTTACTGTCAATCTCTCCACCATCCTCCCCTGTCTACCTGCTACCTTTACTGTCAATCTCTCCACCATCCTCCCCTGTCTACCTGCTACCTTTACTGTCAATCTCTCCACCATCCTCCCCTGTCTACCTGCTACCTTTACTGTCAATCTCTCCACCATCCTCCCCTGTCTACCTGCTACCTTTACTGTCAATCTCTCCACCATCCTCCCCTGTCTACCTGCTACCTTTACTGTCAATCTCTCCACCATCCTCCCTGTCTACCTGCTACCTTACTGTCAATCTCCCACCATCCTCCCCTGTCTACCTGCTACCTTACTGTCAATTTCCCCACCATCCTCCCCTGTCTACCTTCTACCTTTACTTTCAATCTCTCCACCATCCTCCCCTGTCTACCTGCTACCTTTACTGTCAATTTCTCCACCAACCTCCCCTGTCTACGTGCTACCTTTACTGTCAATCTCTCCACCATCCTCCCCTGTCTACCTGCTACCTTTACTGTCAATTTCTCTACCATCCTCCCCTGTCTACCTGCTACCTTTTCTGTCAATCTCCCCACCATCCTCCCCTGTCTACCTGCTACCTTTACTGTCAATCTCCCACCATCCTCCCCTGTCTACCTGCTACCTTTACTGTCAATCTCTCCACCATCCTCCCCTGTCTACCTGCTACCTTTACTGTCAATCTCTCCACCATCCTCCCCTGTCTACCTGCTACCTTTACTGTCAATCTCTCCACCATCCTCCCCTGTCTACCTGCTACCTTTACTGTCAATCTCTCCACCATCCTCCCCTGTCTACCTGCTACCTTTACTGTCAATCTCTCCACCATCCTCCCCTGTCTACCTGCTACCTTTACTGTCAATCTCTCCACCATCCTCCCCTGTCTACCTGCTACCTTTACTGTCAATCTCTCCACCATCCTCCCCTGTCTACCTGCTACCTTTACTGTCAATCTCTCCACCATCCTCCCCTGTCTACCTGCTACCTTTACTGTCAATCTCTCCACCATCCTCCCCTGTCTACCTGCTACCTTTACTGTCAATCTCTCCACCATCCTCCCCTGTCTACCTGCTACCTTTACTGTCAATCTCCCCACCATCCTCCCCTGTCTACCTGCTACCTTTACTGTCAATCTCTCCACCATCCTCCCCTGTCTACCTGCTACCTTTACTGTCAATCTCTCCACCATCCTCCCCTGTCTACCTGCTACCTTTACTGTCAATCTCTCCACCATCCTCCCCTGTCTACCTGCTACCTTTACTGTCAATCTCTCCACCATCCTCCCCTGTCTACCTGCTACCTTTACTGTCAATCTCCCCACCATCCTCCCCTGTCTACCTGCTACCTTTACTGTCAATCTCTCCACCATCCTCCCCTGTCTACCTGCTACCTTTACTGTCAATCTCTATACCATCCTCCCGTGTCTACCTGCTACCTTTACTGTCAATCTCCCCACCATCCTCCCTGTCTACCTGCTACCTTTACTGTCAATCTCTCCACCATCCTCCCCTGTCTACCTGCTACCTTTACTGTCAATCTCTCCACCATCCTCCCCTGTCTACGTGCTACCTTTACTGTCAATCTCTCCACCATCCTCCCCTGTCTACCTGCTACCTTTACTGTCAATCTCTCCACCATCCTCCCCTGTCTACCTGCTACCTTTACTGTCAATCTCTCCACCATCCTCCCCTGTCTACCTGCTACCTTTACTGTCAATCTCTCCACCATCCTCCCCTGTCTACCTGCTACCTTTACTGTCAATCTCTCCACCATCCTCCCCTGTCTACCTGCTACCTTTACTGTCAATCTCTCCACCATCCTCCCCTGTCTACCTGCTACCTTTACTGTCAATCTCTCCACCATCCTCCCCTGTCTACCTGCTACCTTTACTGTCAATCTCTCCACCATCCTCCCCTGTCTACCTGCTACCTTTACTGTCAATCTCCCACCATCCTCCCCTGTCTACCTGCTACCTTTACTGTCAATCTCCCACCATCCTCCCCTGTCTACCTGCTACCTTTACTGTCAATCTCTCCACCATCCTCCCCTGTCTACCTGCTACCTTTACTGTCAATCTCTCCACCATCCTCCCCTGTCTACCTGCTACCTTTACTGTCAATCTCTCCACCATCCTCCCCTGTCTACCTGCTACTTTACTGTCAATCTCTCCACCTTCCTCCCCTGTCTACCTGCTACCTTTACTGTCAATCTCTCCACTATCCTTCCCTGTCTACCTGCTACCTTACTGTCAATTTCCCCACCATCCTCCCCTGTCTACCTACTACCTTTACTTTCAATCTCTCCACCATCCTCCCCTGTCTACCTGCTACCTTTACTGTCAATCTCTCCACCATCCTCCCCTGTCTACGTGCTACCTTTACTGTCAATCTCCCACCATCCTCCCCTGTCTACCTGCTACCTTTACTGTCAATCTCTCCACCATCCTCCCCTGTCTACCTGCTACCTTTACTGTCAATCTCTCCACCATCCTCCCCTGTCTACCTGCTACCTTTACTGTCAATCTCTCCACCATCCTCCCCTGTCTACCTGCTACCTTTACTGTCAATCTCTCCACCATCCTCCCCTGTCTACCTGCTACCTTTACTGTCAATCTCTCCACCATCCTCCCCTGTCTACCTGCTACCTTTACTGTCAATCTCTCCACCATCCTCCCCTGTCTACCTGCTACCTTTACTGTCAATCTCTCCACCATCCTCCCCTGTCTACCTGCTACCTTTACTGTCAATCTCTCCACCATCCTCCCCTGTCTACCTGCTACCTTTACTGTCAATCTCTCCACCATCCTCCCCTGTCTACCTGCTACCTTTACTGTCAATCTCTCCACCATCCTCCCCTGTCTACCTGCTACCTTTACTGTCAATCTCTCCACCATCCTCCCCTGTCTACCTGCTACCTTTACTGTCAATCTCTCCACCATCCTCCCCTGTCTACCTGCTACCTTTACTGTCAATCTCTCCACCATCCTCCCCTGTCTACCTGCTACCTTTACTGTCAATCTCCCCACCATCCTCCCCTGTCTACCTGCTACCTTTACTGTCAATCTCTCCACCATCCTCCCCTGTCTACCTGCTACCTTTACTGTCAATCTCTCCACCATCCTCCCCTGTCTACCTGCTACCTTTACTGTCAATCTCTCCACCATCCTCCCCTGTCTACCTGCTAGCTTTACTGTCAATCTCTCCACCATCCTCCCCTGTCTACCTGCTACCTTTACTGTCAATCTCTCCACCATCCTCCCCTGTCTACCTGCTACATTTACTGTCAATCTCTCCACCATCCTCCCCTGTCTACCTGCTACCTTTAGTGTCAATCTCTCCACCTTCCTCCCCCACCTACCTGCTACCTTTACTGTCAATCTCTCCAAAATCCTCCCCTGTCTACCTGCTACCTTTACTGTCAATCTCCCCACCATCCTCCCCTGTCTACCTGCTACCTTTACTGTCAATCTCTCCACCATCCTCCCCTGTCTACCTGCTACCTTTACTGTCAATCTCCCCACCATCCTCCCCTGTCTACTGCTACCTTTACTGTCAATCTCTCCACCATCCTCCCCTGTCTACCTGCTACCTTTACTGTCAATCTCCCCATCATCCTCCCCTGTCTACCTGCTACCTTTACTGTCAATCTCTCCACCATCCACCCCTGTCTACCTGCTACCTTTACTGTCAATCTCTCCACCATCCTCCCCGTCTACCTGCTAACTTTACTTTCAATCTCTCCACCATCCTCCCCTGTCTACCTGCTACCTTTACTGTCAATCTCTCCACCATCCTCCCCTGTCTACCTGCTACCTTTACTGTCAATCTCTCCACCATCCTCCCCTGTCTACCTGCTACCTTTACTGTCAATCTCTCCACCATCCTCCCCTGTCTACCTGCTACCTTTACTGTCAATCCCTCCATCATCCTCCCCTTTCTACCTGCTACCTTAACTGTCAATCTCTCCAACATCCTCCCTGTCTACCTGCTACCTTTACTGTCAATCTCCCCACCATCCTCCCCTGTCTACCTGCTACCTTTACTGTCAATCTCTCCACCATCCTCCCCTGTCTACCTGCTACCTTTACTGTCAATCTCTCCACCATCCTCCCCTGTCTACCTGCTACCTTTACTGTCAATCTCTCCACCATCCTCCCCTGTCTACCTGCTACCTTAACTGTCAATCTCTCCAACATCCTCCCCTGTCTACCTCCTACCTTTACTGTCAATCTCCCCACCATCCTCCCCAGTCTACCTGTTCCGTTTACTGTCAATCTCTCCACCATCCTCCCCTGTCTACCTGCTACCTTTACTGTCAATCTCTCCACCATCCTCCCCTGTCTACCTGCTACCTTTACTGTCAATCTCCCCACCATCCTCCCCTGTCTACCTGCTACCTTTACTGTCAATCTCTCCACCATCCTCCCCTGTCTACCTGCTACCTTTACTGTCAATCTCCCACCATCCTCCCCTGTCTACCTGCTACCTTTACTGTCAATCTCTCCACCATCCTCCCCTGTCTACCTGCTACCTTTACTGTCAATCTCTCCACCATCCTCCCCTGTCTACCTGCTACCTTTACTGTCAATCTCTCCACCATCCTCCCTGTCTACCTGCTACCTTTACTGTCAATCTCTCCACCATCCTCCCCTGTCTACCTGCTACCTTTACTGTCAATCTCTCCACCATCCTCCCCTGCCTACCTGCTACCTTTACTGTCAATCTCTCCACCATCCTCCCCTGTCTACCTGCTACCTTTACTGTCAATCTCTCCACCATCTTTCCTGTCTACCTGCTACCTTTACTGTCAATCTCTCCACCATCCTCCCCTGTCTACCTGCTACCTTTACTGTCAATCTCCCACCATCCTCCCTGTCTACCTGCTACCTTTACTGTCAATCTCTCCACCATCCTCCCCTGTCTACCTGCTACCTTTACTGTCAATCTCTCCACCATCCTCCCCTGTCTACCTGCTACCTTTACTGTCAATCTCTCCACCATCCTCCCCTGTCTACCTGCTACCTTTACTGTCAATCTCTCCACCATCCTCCCCTGTCTACCTGCTACCTTTACTGTCAATCTCTCCACCATCCTCCCCTGTCTACCTGCTACCTTTACTGTCAATCTCTCCACCATCCTCCCCTGTCTACCTGCTACCTTTACTGTCAATCTCTCCACCATCCTCCCCTGTCTACCTGCTACCTTTACTGTCAATCTCTCCACCATCCTCCCCTGTCTACGTGCTACCTTTACTTCCAGTCTCTACACCATCCTCCCCTGTCTACCTGGTACCTTTACTGTCAATCTCTCCAACATCCTCCCCTGTCTACCTGCTACCTTTACTGTCACTCCCTCCACCATCCTCCCCTGTCTACCTGCTACCTTTACTGTGAATCTCTCCACCATCCTCCCCTGTCTAATTGCTACCTTTACTTCCATTCTCTACACCATCCTCCCCTGTCTACCTGCTACCTTTACTGTCAATCTCCCACCATCCTCCCCTGTCTACCTGCTACCTTTACTGTCAATCTCTCCACCATCCTCCCCTGTCTACCTGCTACCTTTACTGTCAATCTCTCCACCATCCTCCCCTGTCTACCTGCTACCTTTACTGTCAATCTCTCCACCATCCTCCCCTGTCTACCTGCTACCTTTACTGTCAATCTCTCCACCATCCTCCCCTGTCTACCTGCTACCTTTACTGTCAATCTCTCCACCATCCTCCCCTGTCTACCTGCTACCTTTACTGTCAATCTCTCCACCATCCTCCCCTGTCTACCTGCTACCTTTACTGTCAATCTCCCCACCATCCTCCCCTGTCTACCTGCTACCTTTACTGTCATCTCTCCACCATCCTCCCTGTCTACCTGCTACCTTACTGTCAATCTCCCACCATCCTCCCCTGTCTACCTGCTACCTTTACTGTCAATCTCCTCACCATCCTCCCCTGTCTACCTGCTAGCTTTACTGTCAAACTCTCCACCATCCTCCCCTGTCTACCAGCTACCTTTACTTTCAATCTCTCCACCATCCTCCCTGTCTACCTGCTACCTTACTGTCAATCCTCCACCATCCTCCCCTGTCTACCTGCTACCTTTACTGTCAATCTCTCCACCATCCTCCCCTGTCTACCTGCTACCTTTATTGTCAATCTCTCCACCATCCTCCTCTTTCTACTTGCTACCTTTACTTCAATCTCTCCACCATCCTCCCCTGTCTACCTGCTACCTTTACTGTCAATCTCCCCACCATCCTCCCCTGTCTACCTGCTACCTTTACTGTCAATCTCTCCACCATCCTCCCCTGTCTACCTGCTACCTTTACTGTCAATCTCTCCACCATCCTCCCCTGTCTACTTGCTACCTTTACTTTCAATCTCTCCACCATCCTCCCCTGTCTACCTGCTACCTTTACTGTCAATCTCTCCACCATCCTCCCCTGTCTACCTGCTACCTTTACTGTCAAACTCTCCACCATCCTCCCCTGTCTACCTGCTACCTTTACTTCAATCTCCCCACCATCCTCCCCTGTCTACCTACTACCTTTACTTTCAATCTCTCCACCATCCTCCCCTGTCTACCTGCTACCTTTACTGTCAATCTCTCCACCATCCTCCCCTGTCCACTTGCTAGCTTTACTGTCAATCTCCCCACAATCCTCCCCTGTCTACCTGCTACCTTTACTGTCAATCTCCCCACCATCCTCCCCTGTCTACCTGCTACCTTTACTGTCAATCTCCCCAACATCCTCCCCTGCCTACCTGCTATCCTTACTGTCAACCTCCCCACCATCCTGCCCTTTCTCCCTGCTACATTTACTGTCAATCTCCCCACCATCCTCCCCTGTCTACCTTCTACCATTACTGTCAATCTCTCACCATCCTGCCCTGTCTACCTGCTACCTTTACTGTCAATCTCCCCACCATCCTCCCCTGTCTACCTGCTACCTTTACTGTCAATCTCTCCACCATCCTCCCCTGTCTACCTGCTACCTTTACTGTCAATCTCTCCACCATCCTCCCCTGTCTACCTGCTACCTTTACTGTCAATCTCCCCACCATCCTCCCCTGTCTACCTGCTACCTTTACTGTCAATCTCTCCACCATCCTCCCCTGTCTTCCTGCTACCTTTACTGTCAATCTCCCCACCATCCTCCCCTGTCTACCTGCTACCTTTACTGTCAATCTCTCCACCATCCTCCCCTGTCTACCTGCTACCTTTACTGTCAATCTCTCCACCATCCTCCCCTGTCTACCTGCTACCTTTACTGTCAATCTCTCCACCATCCTCCCCTGTCTACCTGCTACCTTTACTGTCAATCTCTCCACCATCCTCCCCTGTCTACCTGCTACCTTTACTGTCAATCTCTCCACCATCCTCCCCTGTCTACCTGCTACCTTTACTGTCAATCTCCCCACCATCCTCCCCTGTCTACCTGCTACCTTTACTGTCAATCTCTCCACCATCCTCCCCTGTCTACCTGCTACCTTTACTGTCAATCTCTCCACCATCCTCCCCTGTCTACCTGCTACCTTTACTGTCAATCTCTCCACCATCCTCCCCTGTCTACCTGCTACCTTTACTGTCAATCTCTCCACCATCCTCCCCTGTCTACCTGCTACCTTTACTGTCAATCTCTCCACCATCCTCCCCTGTCTACCTGCTACCTTTACTGTCAATCTCTCCACCATCCTCCCCTGTCTACCTGCTACCTTTACTGTCAATCTCCCACCATCCTCCCCTGTCTACCTGCTACCTTTACTGTCAATCTCCCACCATCCTCCCCTGTCTACCTGCTACCTTTACTGTCAATCTCTCCACCATCCTCCCCTGTCTACCTGCTACCTTTACTGTCAATCTCTCCACCATCCTCCCCTGTCTACCTGCTACCTTTACTGTCAATCTCCCACCATCCTCCCCTGTCTACCTGCTACCTTTACTGTCAATCTCTCCACCATCCTCCCCTGTCTACCTGCTACCTTTACTGTCAATCTCTCCCACCATCCTCCCCTGTCTACCTGCTACCTTTACTGTCAATCTCTCCACCATCCTCCCCTGTCTACCTGCTACCTTTACTGTCAATCTCTCCCACCATCCTCCCCTGTCTACCTGCTACCTTTACTGTCAATCTCTCCACCATCCTCCCCTGTCTACCTGCTACCTTTACTGTCAATCTCTCCACCATCCTCCCCTGTCTACCTGCTACCTTTACTGTCAATCTCTCCACCATCCTCCCCTGTCTACCTGCTACCTTTACTGTCAATCTCTCCACCATCCTCCCTGTCTACCTGCTACCTTTACTGTCAATCTCTCCACCATCCTCCCCTGTCTACCTGCTACCTTTACTGTCAATCTCTCCACCATCCTCCCCTGTCTACCTGCTACCTTTACTGTCAATCTCTCCACCATCCTCCCCTGTCTACCTGCTACCTTTACTGTCAATCTCCCACCATCCTCCCCTGTCTACCTGCTACCTTTACTGTCAATCTCTCCACCATCCTCCCCTGTCTACCTGCTACCTTTACTGTCAATCTCCACCATCCTCCCCTGTCTACCTGCTACCTTTACTGTCAATCTCTCCACCATCCTCCCCTGTCTACCTGCTACCTTTACTGTCAATCTCTCCACCATCCTCCCCTGTCTACCTGCTACCTTTACTGTCAATCTCTCCACCATCCTCCCCTGTCTACCTGCTACCTTTACTGTCAATCTCTCCACCATCCTCCCCTGTCTACCTGCTACCTTTACTGTCAATCTCTCCACCATCCTCCCCTGTCTACCTGCTACCTTTACTGTCAATCTCCCACCATCCTCCCCTGTCTACCTGCTACCTTTACTGTCAATCTCTCCACCATCCTCCCCTGTCTACCTGCTACCTTTACTGTCAATCTCTCCACCATCCTCCCCTGTCTACCTGCTACCTTTACTGTCAATCTCCCACCATCCTCCCCTGTCTACCTGCTACCTTTACTGTCAATCTCTCCACCATCCTCCCCTGTCTACCTGCTACCTTTACTGTCAATCTCTCCACCATCCTCCCCTGTCTACCTGCTACCTTTACTGTCAATCTCTCCACCATCCTCCCCTGTCTACCTGCTACCTTTACTGTCAATCTCTCCACCATCCTCCCCTGTCTACCTGCTACCTTTACTGTCAATCTCTCCACCATCCTCCCCTGTCTACCTGCTACCTTTACTGTCAATCTCTCCACCATCCTCCCCTGTCTACCTGCTACTTTACTGTCAATCTCTCCACCATCCTCCCCTGTCTACCTGCTACCTTTACTGTCAATCTCTCCACCATCCTCCCCTGTCTACCTGCTACCTTTACTGTCAATCTCTCCACCATCCTCCCCTGTCTACCTGCTACCTTTACTGTCAATCTCTCCACCATCCTCCCTGTCTACCTGCTACCTTTACTGTCAATCTCTCCACCATCCTCCCTGTCTACCTGCTACCTTTACTGTCAATCTCTCCACCATCCTCCCCTGTCTACCTGCTACCTTTACTGTCAATCTCCCCACCATCCTCCCCTGTCTACCTGCTACCTTTACTGTCAATCTCTCCACCATCCTCCCCTGTCTACCTGCTACCTTTACTGTCAATCTCTCCACCATCCTCCCCTGTCTACCTGCTACCTTTACTGTCAATCTCTCCACCATCCTCCCTGTCTACCTGCTACCTTTACTGTCAATCTCTCCACCATCCTCCCCTGTCTACCTGCTACCTTTACTGTCAATCTCTCCACCATCCTCCCCTGTCTACCTGCTACCTTTACTGTCAATCTCTCCACCATCCTCCCCTGTCTACCTGCTACCTTTACTGTCAATCTCTCCACCATCCTCCCCTGTCTACCTGCTACCTTTACTGTCAATCTCTCCACCATCCTCCCCTGTCTACCTGCTACCTTTACTGTCAATCTCTCCACCATCCTCCCCTGTCTACCTGCTACCTTTACTGTCAATCTCCCACCATCCTCCCCTGTCTACCTGCTACCTTTACTGTCAATCTCTCCACCATCTTCCCTGTCTACCTGCTACCTTTACTTTCAATCTCTCCACCATCCTCCCCTGTCTACCTGCTACCTTTACTGTCAATCTCTCCACCATCCTCCCCTGTCTACCTGCTACCTTTACTGTCAATCTCCCAACCATCCTCCCCTGTCTACCTGCTACCTTTACTGTCAATCTCTCCACCATCCTCCCTGTCTACCTGCTACCTTTACTCTCAATCTCTCCACCATCCTCCCCTGTCTACCTGCTACCTTTACTGTCAATCTCTCCACCATCCTGCCCTGTCTACCTGCTACCTTTACTGTCAATCTCTCCACCATCCTCCCTGTCTACCTGCTACCTTTACTGTCAATCTCCCCACCATCCTCCCCTGTCTACCTGCTACCTTTACTGTCAATCTCTCCACCATCCTCCCCTGTCTACCTGCTACCTTTACTGTCAATCTCTCCACCATCCTCCCCTGTCTACCTGCTACCTTTACTGTCAATCTCTCCACCATCCTCCCCTGTCTACCTGCTACCTTTACTGTCAATCTCTCCACCATCCTCCCCTGTCTACCTGCTACCTTTACTGTCAATCTCTCCACCATCCTCCCCTGTCTACCTGCTACCTTTACTGTCAATCTCTCCACCATCCTCCCCTGTCTACCTGCTACCTTTACTGTCAATCTCCCACCATCCTCCCCTGTCTACCTGCTACCTTTACTGTCAATCTCCCCACCATCCTCCCCTGTCTACCTGCTACCTTTACTGTCAATCTCTCCACCATCCTCCCTGTCTACCTGCTACCTTTACTGTCAATCTCTCCACCATCCTCCCCTGTCTACCTGCTACCTTTACTGTCAATCTCTCCACCATCCTCCCCTGTCTACCTGCTACCTTTACTGTCAATCTCCACCATCCTCCCCTGTCTACCTGCTACCTTTACTGTCAATCTCTCCACCATCCTCCCCTGTCTACCTGCTACCTTTACTGTCAATCTCTCCACCATCCTCCCCTGTCTACCTGCTACCTTTACTGTCAATCTCTCCACCATCCTCCCCTGTCTACCTGCTACCTTTACTGTCAATCTCCCCACCATCCTCCCCTGTCTACCTGCTACCTTTACTGTCAATCCCTCCACCATCCTCCCCTGCCTACCTGCTACCTTTACTTTCAATCATACACCATCCTCCCCTGTCTACCTGCTACCTTTACTGTCAATCTCCCCGCCATCCTCCCCTGTCTACCTGCCACCTTTACTGTCAATCTAGTCGCGATCCTCCCCTGTCTAGCTGCTACCTTTACTGTCAATCTCCCCATCATCCTCCCCTGTCTACCTGCTACCTTTACTGTCAATCTCTCCACCATCCTCCCCTGTCTACCTGCTACCTTTACTGTCAATCTCTCCACCATCCTCCCCTGTCTACCTGCTACCTTTACTGTCAATCTCTCCACCATCCTCCCCTGTCTACCTGCTACCTTTACTGTCAATCTCTCCACCATCCTCCCCTGTCTACCTGCTACCTTTACTGTCAATCTCCCACCATCCTCCCCTGTCTACCTGCTACCTTTACTGTCAATCTCTCCACCATCCTCCCCTGTCTACCTGCTACCTTTACTGTCAATCTCTCCACCATCCTCCCCTGTCTACCTGCTACCTTTACTGTCAATCTCTCCACCATCCTCCCCTGTCTACCTGCTACCTTTACTGTCAATCTCTCCACCATCCTCCCCTGTCTACCTGCTACCTTTACTGTCAATCTCTCCACCATCCTCCCCTGTCTACCTGCTACCTTTACTGTCAATCTCTCCACCATCCTCCCCTGTCTACCTGCTACCTTTACTGTCAATCTCTCCACCATCCTCCCCTGTCTACCTGCTACCTTTACTGTCAATCTCTCCACCATCCTCCCCTGTCTACCTGCTACCTTTACTGTCAATCTCTCCACCATCCTCCCCTGTCTACCTGCTACCTTTACTGTCAATCTCTCCACCATCCTCCCCTGTCTACCTGCTACCTTTACTGTCAATCTCCCCATCATCCTCCCCTGTCTTCCTGCTACCTTTACTGTGAATCTCTACACCATCCTCCCCTGTCTACCTGCTACCTTTACTGTCAATCTCTCCACCATCCTCCCCGTCTGCCTGCTAACTTTACTGTCAATCTCCCCACCATCCTCCCCTGTCTACCTGCTACCTTTACTGTCAATCTCCCATCCATCCTCCCCTGTCTACCTGCTACCTTTACTGTCAATCTCTCCACCATCCTCCCCTGTCTACCTGCTACCTTTACTGTCAATCTCTCCACCCTCCTCCCCTGTCTACCTGCTACCTTTACTGTCAATCTCTCCACCATCCTCCCCTGTCTACCTGCTACCTTTACTGTCAATCTCCCCACCATCCTCCCCTGTCTACCTGCTACCTTTACTGTCAATCTCCCACCATCCTCCCCTGTCTACCTGCTACCTTTACTGTCAATCTCTCCACCATCCTCCCCTGTCTACCTGCTACCTTTACTGTCAATCTCTCCACCATCCTCCCCTGTCTACCTGCTACCTTTACTGTCAATCTCTCCACCATCCTCCCCTGTCTACCTGCTACCTTTACTGTCAATCTCTCCACCATCCTCCCTGTCTACCTGCTACCTTTACTGTCAATCTCTCCACCATCCTCCCCTGTCTACCTGCTACCTTTACTGTCAATCTCTCCACCTTCCTCCCCTGTCTACCTGCTACCTTTACTGTCAATCTCTCCACCATCCTCCCCTGTCTACCTGCTACCTTTACTTCAATCTCCCCACCATCCTCCCCTGTCTACCTGCTACCTTTACTGTCAATCTCTCCACCATCCTCCCCTGTCTACCTTCTCCCTTTACTGTCAATCTCTCCACCATCCTCCCCTGTCTACCCGCTTACTTTGCTGTCAATCTCCCCAACATCCTCCCTTGTCTACCTGCTGCCTTTACTGTCAATCTCTCCACCATCCTCCCCTGTCTACCTGCTACCGTTACTGTCAATCTCTCACCATCCTGCCCTGTCTACCTGCTACCTTTACTGTCAGTCTCTCCACCATCCTCCCCTGTCTACCTGCTACCTTTACTGTCAATCCCTCCACCATCCTCCCCTGTCTACCTGCTACCTTTACTGTCAGTCGCTCCACAATCCTCCCGTGTCTACCTGCTATCTTCACTGTCAATTTCTCCACCATCCTCCCCTGTCTACCTGCTACCTTTACTGTCAATCTCTCCACCATCCTCCCCTGTCTACCTGCTACCTTTACTGTCAATCTCCCCACCATCCTCCCCTGTCTACCTGCTACCTTTACTGTCAATCTCTCCACCATCCTCCCCTGTCTACCTGCTACCTTTACTGTCAATCTCTCCACCATCCTCCCCTGTCTACCTGCTACCTTTACTGTCAATCTCTCCACCATCCTCCCCTGTCTACCTGCTACCTTTACTGTCAATCTCTCCACCATCCTCCCCTGTCTACCTGCTACCTTTACTGTCAATCTCTCCACCATCCTCCCCTGTCTACCTGCTACCTTTACTGTCAATCTCTCCACCATCCTCCCCTGTCTACCTGCTACCTTTACTGTCAATCTCTCCACCATCCTCCCCTGTCTACCTGCTACCTTTACTGTCAATCTCTCCACCATCCTCCCCTGTCTACCTGCTACCTTTACTGTCAATCTCTCCACCATCCTCCCCTGTCTACCTGCTACCTTTACTGTCAATCTCTCCACCATCCTCCCCTGTCTACCTGCTACCTTTACTGTCAATCTCTCCACCATCCTCCCCTGTCTACCTGCTACCTTTACTGTCAATCTCTCCACCATCCTCCCCTGTCTACCTGCTACCTTTACTGTCAATCTCTCCACCATCCTCCCCTGTCTACCTGCTACCTTTACTGTCAATCTCTCCACCATCCTCCCCTGTCTACCTGCTACCTTTACTGTCAATCTCTCCACCATCCTCCCCTGTCTACCTGCTACCTTTACTGTCAATCTCTCCACCATCCTCCCCTGTCTACCTGCTACCTTTACTGTCAATCTCTCCACCATCCTCCCCTGTCTACCTGCTACCTTTACTGTCAATCTCTCCACCATCCTCCCCTGTCTACCTGCTACCTTTACTGTCAATCTCTCCACCATCCTCCCCTGTCTACCTGCTACCTTTACTGTCAATCTCTCCACCATCCTCCCCTGTCTACCTGCTACCTTTACTGTCAATCTCTCCACCATCCTCCCCTGTCTACCTGCTACCTTTACTGTCAATCTCTCCACCATCCTCCCCTGTCTACCTGCTACCTTTACTGTCAATCTCTCCACCATCCTCCCCTGTCTACCTGCTACCTTTACTGTCAATCTCTCCACCATCCTCCCCTGTCTACCTGCTACCTTTACTGTCAATCTCTCCACCATCCTCCCCTGTCTACCTGCTACCTTTACTGTCAATCTCTCCACCATCCTCCCCTGTCTACCTGCTACCTTTACTGTCAATCTCTCCACCATCCTCCCCTGTCTACCTGCTACCTTTACTGTCAATCTCTCCACCATCCTCCCCTGTCTACCTGCTACCTTTACTGTCAATCTCTCCACCATCCTCCCCTGTCTACCTGCTACCTTTACTGTCAATCTCTCCACCATCCTCCCCTGTCTACCTGCTACCTTTACTGTCAATCTCTCCACCATCCTCCCCTGTCTACCTGCTACCTTTACTGTCAATCTCCCCACCATCCTCCCCTGTCTACCTGCTACCTTTACTGTCAATCTCCCCACCATCCTCCCCTGTCTACCTGCTACCTTTACTGTCAATCTCTCCACCATCCTCCCCTGTCTACCTGCTACCTTTACTGTCAATCTCTCCACCATCCTCCCCTGTCTACCTGCTACCTTTACTGTCAATCTCTCCACCATCCACCCCTTTCTTCGTGCTATCTTTACTTCTTGTCTCTACACCATTCTCCCCTGTCTACCTGCTACCTTTACTGTCAATCTCCCACCATCCTCCCCTGTCTACCTGCTACCTTTACTGTCAATCTCTCCCACCATCCTCCCCTGTCTACCTGCTACCTTTACTGTCAATCTCTCCACCATCCTCCCCTGTCTACCTGCTACCTTTACTGTCAATCTCTCCACCATCCTCCCCTGTCTACCTGCTACCTTTACTGTCAATCTCTCCAACATCCTCCCCTGTCTACCTGCTACCTTTACTGTCAATCTCTCCACCATCCTCCCCTGTCTACCTGCTACCTTTACTGTCATTCTCTCCACCATCCTCCCCTGTCTACCTGCTACCTTTACTGTCAATCTCCCCACCATCCTCCCCTGTCTACCTGCTACCTTTACTGTCAATCTCTCCACCATCCTCCCCTGTCTACCTGCTACCTTTACTGTCAATCTCTCCACCATCCTCCCCTGTCTACCTGCTACCTTTACTGTCAATCTCTCCACCATCCTCCCCTGTCTACCTGCTACCTTTACTGTCAATCTCTCCACCATCCTCCCCTGTCTACCTGCTACCTTTACTGTCAATCTCCCACCATCCTCCCCTGTCTACCTGCTACCTTTACTGTCAATCTCTCCACCATCCTCCCCTGTCTACCTGCTACCTTTACTGTCAATCTCTCCACCATCCTCCCCTGTCTACCTGCTACCTTTACTGTCAATCTCTCCACCATCCTCCCCTGTCTACCTGCTACCTTTACTGTCAATCTCTCCACCATCCTCCCCTGTCTACCTGCTACCTTTACTGTCAATCTCTCCACCATCCTCCCCTGTCTACCTGCTACCTTTACTGTCAATCTCTCCACCATCCTCCCCTGTCTACCTGCTACCTTTACTGTCAATCTCTCCACCATCCTCCCCTGTCTACCTGCTACCTTTACTGTCAATCTCTCCACCATCCTCCCCTGTCTACCTGCTACCTTTACTGTCAATCTTCCCACCATCCTCCCCTGTCTACCTGCTACCTTTACTGTCAATCTCTCCACCATCCTCCCCTGTCTACCTGCTACCTTTACTGTCAATCTCCCCACCATCCTCCCCTGTCTACCTGCTACCTTTACTGTCAATCTCTCCACCATCCTCCCCTGTCTACCTGCTACCTTTACTGTCAATCTCCCCAACATCCTCCCTTGTCTACCTGCTGCCTTTACTGTCAATCTCTATACCATCATCCCCTGTCTACCTGCTACGTTTACTGTGAATTTCCCCACGATCTTCCCCTGTCTACCTGCTACCTTTACTGTCAATCGCTCCACACTCCTCCCGTGTCTACCTGCTATCTTCACTGTCAATTTCTCCACCATCCTCCCCTGTCTACCTGCTACCTTTACTGTCAATCTCTCCACCATCCTCCCCTGTCTACCTGCTACCTTTACTGTCAATCTCTCCACCATCCTCCCCTGTCTACCTGCTACCTTTACTGTCAATCTCTCCACCATCCTCCCCTGTCTACCTGCTACCTTTACTGTCAATCTCTCCACCATCCTCCCCTGTCTACCTGCTACCTTTACTGTCAATCTCTCCACCATCCTCCCCTGTCTACCTGCTACCTTTACTGTCAATCTCTCCACCATCCTCCCCTGTCTACCTGCTACCTTTACTGTCAATCTCTCCACCATCCTCCCCTGTCTACCTGCTACCTTTACTGTCAATCTCTCCACCATCCTCCCCTGTCTACCTGCTACCTTTACTGTCAATCTCTCCACCATCCTCCCCTGTCTACCTGCTACCTTTACTGTCAATCTCCCCACCATCCATCCCTGCCTACCTGCTACCTTTACTGTCAATCTCTCCACCATCCTCCCCTGTCTACCTGCTACCTTTACTGTCAATCTCTATACCATCCTCCCCTGTCTCCCTGCTACCTTTACTGTCAATCTCTCCACCATCCTCCCCTGTCTACCTGCTACCTTTACTGTCAATCTCTCCACCATCCTCCCCTGTCTACCTGCTACCTTTACTGTCAATCTCTCTACCATCCTCCCCTGTCTACCTGCTACCTTTACTGTCAATCTCCCCACCATCCTCCCCTGTCTACCTGCTACCTTTACTGTCAATCTCTCCACCATCCTCCCCTGTCTACCTGCTACCTTTACTGTCAATCTCTCCACCATCCTCCCCTGTCTACCTGCTACCTTTACTGTCAATCTCTCCACCATCCTCCCCTGTCTACCTGCTACCTTTACTGTCAATCTCTCCACCATCCTCCCCTGTCTACCTGCTACCTTTACTGTCAATCTCTCCACCATCCTCCCCTGTCTACCTGCTACCTTTACTGTCAATCTCCCACCATCCTCCCCTGTCTACCTGCTACCTTTAGTGTCAATCTCTCCACCATCCTCCCCTGTCTGCCTGCTATCTTTACTGTCAATCTCTCCACCATCCTCCCCTGTGTACCTGCTACCTTTACTGCCACCTCTCCACCATCCTCCCCTGTCTACCTGCTACCTTTACTGTCAATCTCTCCACCATCCTCCCCTGTCTACCTGCTACCTTTACTGTCAATCTCTCCACCATCCTCCCCTGTCTACCTGCTACCTTTACTGTCAATCTCCCCACCATCCTCCCCTGTCTACCTGCTACCTTTACTGTCAATCTCCCCACCATCCTCCCCTGTCTACCTGCTACCTTTACTGTCAATCTCTCCACCATCCTCCCCTGTCTACCTGCTACCTTTACTGTCAATCTCCCCAACATCCTCCCCTGTCTACCTGCTACCTTTACTGTCAATCTCCCCACCATCCTCCTTTGTCTACCTGCTACCTTTATTGTCAATCTCTCCACCATCCTCCCCTGTCTACCTTATTCCTTTACTGTCAATCTCTCCACCATCCTCCCCTGTCTACCTGCTAGCTTTGCTGTCAATCTCTCCACCATCCTCCCCTGTCTACCTGCTACCTTTACTGCCAATCTCCCCACCATCCTCCCCTGTCTACCTGCTAACTTTACTGTCAATCTCTCCACCATCCTCCCCTGTCTACCTGCTACCTTTACTGTCAATCTCTCCACCATCCTCCCCTGTCTACCTGCTACCTTTACTGTCAATCTCTCCACCATCCTCCCCTGTCTACCTGCTACCTTTACTGTCAATCTCTCCACCATCCTCCCCTGTCTACCTGCTACCTTTACTGTCAATCTCTCCACCATCCTCCCCTGTCTACCTGCTACCTTTACTGTCAATCTCTCCACCATCCTCCCCTGTCTACCTGCTACCTTTACTGTCAATCTCCCCACCATCCTCCCCTGTCTACCTGCTACCTTTACTGTCAATCTCTCCACCATCCTCCCCTGTCTACCTGCTACCTTTACTGTCAATCTCCCCACCATCCTCCCCTGTCTACCTGCTACCTTTACTGTCAATCTCTCCACCATCCTCCCCTTTCTACCTGCTACCTTTACTGTCAATCTCTCCACCATCCTCCCCTGTCTACCTGCTACCTTTACTGTCAATCTCCCCACCATCCTCCCCTGTCTACCTGCTACCTTTACTGTCAATCTCTCCACCATCCTCCCCTGTCTACCTGCTACCTTTACTGTCAATCTCTCCACCATCCTCCCCTGTCTACCTGCTACCTTTACTGTCAATCTCTCCACCATCCTCCCCTGTCTACCTGCTACCTTTACTGTCAATCTCTCCACCATCCTCCCCTGTCTACCTGCTACCTTTACTGTCAATCTCTCCACCATCCTCCCCTGTCTACCTGCTACCTTTACTGTCAATCTCTCCACCATCCTCCCCTGTCTACCTGCTACCTTTACTGTCAATCTCTCCACCATCCTCCCCTGTCTACCTGCTACCTTTACTGTCAATCTCTCCACCATCCTCCCCTGTCTACCTGCTACCTTTACTGTCAATCTCTCCACCATCCTCCCCTGTCTACCTGCTACCTTTACTGTCAATCTCTCCACCATCCTCCCCTGTCTACCTGCTACCTTTACTGTCAATCTCTCCACCATCCTCCCCTGTCTACCTGCTACCTTTACTGTCAATCTCTCCACCATCCTCCCCTGTCTACCTGCTACCTTTACTGTCAATCTCTCCACCATCCTCCCCTGTCTACCTGCTACCTTTACTGTCAATCTCTCCACCATCCTCCCCTGTCTACCTGCTACCTTTACTGTCAATCTCTCCACCATCCTCCCCTGTCTACCTGCTACCTTTACTGTCAATCTCTCCACCATCCTCCCCTGTCTACCTGCTACCTTTACTGTCAATCTCTCCACCATCCTCCCCTGTCTACCTGCTACCTTTACTGTCAATCTCTCCACCATCCTCCCCTGTCTACCTGCTACCTTTACTGTCAATCTCCCACCATCCTCCCCTGTCTACCTGCTACCTTTACTGTCAATCTCTCCACCATCCTCCCCTGTCTACCTGCTACCTTTACTGTCAATCTCTCCACCATCCTCCCCTGTCTACCTGCTACCTTTACTGTCAATCTCTCCACCATCCTCCCCTGTCTACCTGCTACCTTTACTGTCAATCTCTCCACCATCCTCCCCTGTCTACCTGCTACCTTTACTGTCAATCTCTCCACCATCCTCCCCTGTCTACCTGCTACCTTTACTGTCAATCTCTCCACCATCCTCCCCTGTCTACCTGCTACCTTTACTGTCAATCTCTCCACCATCCTCCCCTGTCTACCTGCTACCTTTACTGTCAATCTCTCCACCATCCTCCCCTGTCTACCTGCTACCTTTACTGTCAATCTCTCCACCATCCTCCCCTGTCTACCTGCTACCTTTACTGTCAATCTCTCCACCATCCTCCCCTGTCTACCTGCTACCTTTACTGTCAATCTCTCCACCATCCTCCCCTGTCTACCTGCTACCTTTACTGTCAATCTCTCCACCATCCTCCCCTGTCTACCTGCTACCTTTACTGTCAATCTCTCCACCATCCTCCCCTGTCTACCTGCTACCTTTACTGTCAATCTCTCCACCATCCTCCCCTGTCTACCTGCTACCTTTACTGTCAATCTCTCCACCATCCTCCCCTGTCTACCTGCTACCTTTACTGTCAATCTCTCCACCATCCTCCCCTGTCTACCTGCTACCTTTACTGTCAATCTCTCCACCATCCTCCCCTGTCTACCTGCTACCTTTACTGTCAATCTCTCCACCATCCTCCCCTGTCTACCTGCTACCTTTACTGTCAATCTCTCCACCATCCTCCCCTGTCTACCTGCTACCTTTACTGTCAATCTCTCCACCATCCTCCCCTGTCTACCTGCTACCTTTACTGTCAATCTCTCCACCATCCTCCCCTGTCTACCTGCTACCTTTACTGTCAATCTCTCCACCATCCTCCCCTGTCTACCTGCTACCTTTACTGTCAATCTCTCCACCATCCTCCCCTGTCTACCTGCTACCTTTACTGTCAATCTCTCCACCATCCTCCCCTGTCTACCTGCTACCTTTACTGTCAATCTCTCCACCATCCTCCCCTGTCTACCTGCTACCTTTACTGTCAATCTCTCCACCATCCTCCCCTGTCTACCTGCTACCTTTACTGTCAATCTCTCCACCATCCTCCCCTGTCTACCTGCTACCTTTACTGTCAATCTCTCCACCATCCTCCCCTGTCTACCTGCTACCTTTACTGTCAATCTCTCCACCATCCTCCCCTGTCTACCTGCTACCTTTACTGTCAATCTCTCCACCATCCTCCCCTGTCTACCTGCTACCTTTACTGTCAATCTCTCCACCATCCTCCCCTGTCTACCTGCTACCTTTACTGTCAATCTCTCCACCATCCTCCCCTGTCTACCTGCTACCTTTACTGTCAATCTCTCCACCATCCTCCCCTGTCTACCTGCTACCTTTACTGTCAATCTCTCCACCATCCTCCCCTGTCTACCTGCTACCTTTACTGTCAATCTCTCCACCATCCTCCCCTGTCTACCTGCTACCTTTACTGTCAATCTCTCCACCATCCTCCCCTGTCTACCTGCTACCTTTACTGTCAATCTCTCCACCATCCTCCCCTGTCTACCTGCTACCTTTACTGTCAATCTCTCCACCATCCTCCCCTGTCTACCTGCTACCTTTACTGTCAATCTCTCCACCATCCTCCCCTGTCTACCTGCTACCTTTACTGTCAATCTCTCCACCATCCTCCCCTGTCTACCTGCTACCTTTACTGTCAATCTCTCCACCATCCTCCCCTGTCTACCTGCTACCTTTACTGTCAATCTCTCCACCATCCTCCCCTGTCTACCTGCTACCTTTACTGTCAATCTCTCCACCATCCTCCCCTGTCTACCTGCTACCTTTACTGTCAATCTCTCCACCATCCTCCCCTGTCTACCTGCTACCTTTACTGTCAATCTCTCCACCATCCTCCCCTGTCTACCTGCTACCTTTACTGTCAATCTCTCCACCATCCTCCCCTGTCTACCTGCTACCTTTACTGTCAATCTCTCCACCATCCTCCCCTGTCTACCTGCTACCTTTACTGTCAATCTCTCCACCATCCTCCCCTGTCTACCTGCTACCTTTACTGTCAATCTCTCCACCATCCTCCCCTGTCTACCTGCTACCTTTACTGTCAATCTCCCACCATCCTCCCCTGTCTACCTGCTACCTTTACTGTCAATCTCTCCACCATCCTCCCCTGTCTACCTGCTACCTTTACTGTCAATCTCTCCACCATCCTCCCCTGTCTACCTGCTACCTTTACTGTCAATCTCTCCACCATCCTCCCCTGTCTACCTGCTACCTTTACTGTCAATCTCTCCACCATCCTCCCCTGTCTACCTGCTACCTTTACTGTCAATCTCTCCACCATCCTCCCCTGTCTACCTGCTACCTTTACTGTCAATCTCTCCACCATCCTCCCCTGTCTACCTGCTACCTTTACTGTCAATCTCTCCACCATCCTCCCCTGTCTACCTGCTACCTTTACTGTCAATCTCTCCACCATCCTCCCCTGTCTACCTGCTACCTTTACTGTCAATCTCTCCACCATCCTCCCCTGTCTACCTGCTACCTTTACTGTCAATCTCTCCACCATCCTCCCCTGTCTACCTGCTACCTTTACTGTCAATCTCCCACCATCCTCCCCTGTCTACCTGCTACCTTTACTGTCAATCTCTCCACCATCCTCCCCTGTCTACCTGCTACCTTTACTGTCAATCTCTCCACCATCCTCCCCTGTCTACCTGCTACCTTTACTGTCAATCTCTCCACCATCCTCCCCTGTCTACCTGCTACCTTTACTGTCAATCTCTCCACCATCCTCCCCTGTCTACCTGCTACCTTTACTGTCAATCTCTCCACCATCCTCCCCTGTCTACCTGCTACCTTTACTGTCAATCTCTCCACCATCCTCCCCTGTCTACCTGCTACCTTTACTGTCAATCTCTCCACCATCCTCCCCTGTCTACCTGCTACCTTTACTGTCAATCTCTCCACCATCCTCCCCTGTCTACCTGCTACCTTTACTGTCAATCTCTCCACCATCCTCCCCTGTCTACCTGCTACCTTTACTGTCAATCTCTCCACCATCCTCCCCTGTCTACCTGCTACCTTTACTGTCAATCTCTCCACCATCCTCCCCTGTCTACCTGCTACCTTTACTGTCAATCTCTCCACCATCCTCCCCTGTCTACCTGCTACCTTTACTGTCAATCTCTCCACCATCCTCCCCTGTCTACCTGCTACCTTTACTGTCAATCTCTCCACCATCCTCCCCTGTCTACCTGCTACCTTTACTGTCAATCTCTCCACCATCCTCCCCTGTCTACCTGCTACCTTTACTGTCAATCTCTCCACCATCCTCCCCTGTCTACCTGCTACCTTTACTGTCAATCTCTCCACCATCCTCCCCTGTCTACCTGCTACTTTACTGTCAATCTCTCCACCATCCTCCCCTGTCTACCTGCTACCTTTACTGTCAATCTCTCCACCATCCTCCCCTGTCTACCTGCTACCTTTACTGTCAATCTCTCCACCATCCTCCCCTGTCTACCTGCTACCTTTACTGTCAATCTCTCCACCATCCTCCCCTGTCTACCTGCTACCTTTACTGTCAATCTCCCCACCATCCTCCCCTGTCTACCTGCTACCTTACTCGTCAATCTCTCCACCATCCTCCCCTGTCTACCTGCTACCTTTACTGTCAATCTCTCCACCATCCTCCCCTGTCTACCTGCTACCTTTACTGTCAATCTCTCCACCATCCTCCCCTGTCTACCTGCTACCTTTACTGTCAATCTCTCCACCATCCTCCCCTGTCTACCTGCTACCTTTACTGTCAATCTCTCCACCATCCTCCCCTGTCTACCTGCTACCTTTACTGTCAATCTCTCCACCATCCTCCCCTGTCTACCTGCTACCTTTACTGTCAATCTCTCCACCATCCTCCCCTGTCTACCTGCTACCTTTACTGTCAATCTCTCCACCATCCTCCCCTGTCTACCTGCTACCTTTACTGTCAATCTCTCCACCATCCTCCCCTGTCTACCTGCTACCTTTACTGTCAATCTCTCCACCATCCTCCCCTGTCTACCTGCTACCTTTACTGTCAATCTCTCCACCATCCTCCCCTGTCTACCTGCTACCTTTACTGTCAATCTCTCCACCATCCTCCCCTGTCTACCTGCTACCTTTACTGTCAATCTCTCCACCATCCTCCCCTGTCTACCTGCTACCTTTACTGTCAATCTCTCCACCATCCTCCCCTGTCTACCTGCTACCTTTACTGTCAATCTCTCCACCATCCTCCCCTGTCTACCTGCTACCTTTACTGTCAATCTCTCCACCATCCTCCCCTGTCTACCTGCTACCTTTACTGTCAATCTCTCCACCATCCTCCCCTGTCTACCTGCTACCTTTACTGTCAATCTCTCCACCATCCTCCCCTGTCTACCTGCTACCTTTACTGTCAATCTCTCCACCATCCTCCCCTGTCTACCTGCTACCTTTACTGTCAATCTCTCCACCATCCTCCCCTGTCTACCTGCTACCTTTACTGTCAATCTCTCCACCATCCTCCCCTGTCTACCTGCTACCTTTACTGTCAATCTCTCCACCATCCTCCCCTGTCTACCTGCTACCTTTACTGTCAATCTCTCCACCATCCTCCCCTGTCTACCTGCTACCTTTACTGTCAATCTCTCCACCATCCTCCCCTGTCTACCTGCTACCTTTACTGTCAATCTCTCCACCATCCTCCCCTGTCTACCTGCTACCTTTACTGTCAATCTCTCCACCATCCTCCCCTGTCTACCTGCTACCTTTACTGTCAATCTCTCCACCATCCTCCCCTGTCTACCTGCTACCTTTACTGTCAATCTCTCCACCATCCTCCCCTGTCTACCTGCTACCTTTACTGTCAATCTCTCCACCATCCTCCCCTGTCTACCTGCTACCTTTACTGTCAATCTCTCCACCATCCTCCCCTGTCTACCTGCTACCTTTACTGTCAATCTCTCCACCATCCTCCCCTGTCTACCTGCTACCTTTACTGTCAATCTCTCCACCATCCTCCCCTGTCTACCTGCTACCTTTACTGTCAATCTCTCCACCATCCTCCCCTGTCTACCTGCTACCTTTACTGTCAATCTCTCCACCATCCTCCCCTGTCTACCTGCTACCTTTACTGTCAATCTCTCCACCATCCTCCCCTGTCTACCTGCTACCTTTACTGTCAATCTCTCCACCATCCTCCCCTGTCTACCTGCTACCTTTACTGTCAATCTCTCCACCATCCTCCCCTGTCTACCTGCTACCTTTACTGTCAATCTCTCCACCATCCTCCCCTGTCTACCTGCTACCTTTACTGTCAATCTCTCCACCATCCTCCCCTGTCTACCTGCTACCTTTACTGTCAATCTCTCCACCATCCTCCCCTGTCTACCTGCTACCTTTACTGTCAATCTCTCCACCATCCTCCCCTGTCTACCTGCTACCTTTACTGTCAATCTCTCCACCATCCTCCCCTGTCTACCTGCTACCTTTACTGTCAATCTCTCCACCATCCTCCCCTGTCTACCTGCTACCTTTACTGTCAATCTCTCCACCATCCTCCCCTGTCTACCTGCTACCTTTACTGTCAATCTCTCCACCATCCTCCCCTGTCTACCTGCTACCTTTACTGTCAATCTCTCCACCATCCTCCCCTGTCTACCTGCTACCTTTACTGTCAATCTCTCCACCATCCTCCCCTGTCTACCTGCTACCTTTACTGTCAATCTCTCCACCATCCTCCCCTGTCTACCTGCTACCTTTACTGTCAATCTCTCCACCATCCTCCCCTGTCTACCTGCTACCTTTACTGTCAATCTCTCCACCATCCTCCCCTGTCTACCTGCTACCTTTACTGTCAATCTCTCCACCATCCTCCCCTGTCTACCTGCTACCTTTACTGTCAATCTCTCCACCATCCTCCCCTGTCTACCTGCTACCTTTACTGTCAATCTCTCCACCATCCTCCCCTGTCTACCTGCTACCTTTACTGTCAATCTCTCCACCATCCTCCCCTGTCTACCTGCTACCTTTACTGTCAATCTCTCCACCATCCTCCCCTGTCTACCTGCTACCTTTACTGTCAATCTCTCCACCATCCTCCCCTGTCTACCTGCTACCTTTACTGTCAATCTCTCCACCATCCTCCCCTGTCTACCTGCTACCTTTACTGTCAATCTCTCCACCATCCTCCCCTGTCTACCTGCTACCTTTACTGTCAATCTCTCCACCATCCTCCCCTGTCTACCTGCTACCTTTACTGTCAATCTCTCCACCATCCTCCCCTGTCTACCTGCTACCTTTACTGTCAATCTCTCCACCATCCTCCCCTGTCTACCTGCTACCTTTACTGTCAATCTCTCCACCATCCTCCCCTGTCTACCTGCTACCTTTACTGTCAATCTCTCCACCATCCTCCCCTGTCTACCTGCTACCTTTACTGTCAATCTCTCCACCATCCTCCCCTGTCTACCTGCTACCTTTACTGTCAATCTCTCCACCATCCTCCCCTGTCTACCTGCTACCTTTACTGTCAATCTCTCCACCATCCTCCCCTGTCTACCTGCTACCTTTACTGTCAATCTCTCCACCATCCTCCCCTGTCTACCTGCTACCTTTACTGTCAATCTCTCCACCATCCTCCCCTGTCTACCTGCTACCTTTACTGTCAATCTCTCCACCATCCTCCCCTGTCTACCTGCTACCTTTACTGTCAATCTCCCACCATCCTCCCCTGTCTACCTGCTACCTTTACTGTCAATCTCTCCACCATCCTCCCCTGTCTACCTGCTACCTTTACTGTCAATCTCTCCACCATCCTCCCCTGTCTACCTGCTACCTTTACTGTCAATCTCTCCACCATCCTCCCCTGTCTACCTGCTACCTTTACTGTCAATCTCTCCACCATCCTCCCCTGTCTACCTGCTACCTTTACTGTCAATCTCTCCACCATCCTCCCCTGTCTACCTGCTACCTTTACTGTCAATCTCTCCACCATCCTCCCCTGTCTACCTGCTACCTTTACTGTCAATCTCTCCACCATCCTCCCCTGTCTACCTGCTACCTTTACTGTCAATCTCTCCACCATCCTCCCCTGTCTACCTGCTACCTTTACTGTCAATCTCTCCACCATCCTCCCCTGTCTACCTGCTACCTTTACTGTCAATCTCTCCACCATCCTCCCCTGTCTACCTGCTACCTTTACTGTCAATCTCTCCACCATCCTCCCCTGTCTACCTGCTACCTTTACTGTCAATCTCTCCACCATCCTCCCCTGTCTACCTGCTACCTTTACTGTCAATCTCTCCACCATCCTCCCCTGTCTACCTGCTACCTTTACTGTCAATCTCTCCACCATCCTCCCCTGTCTACCTGCTACCTTTACTGTCAATCTCTCCACCATCCTCCCCTGTCTACCTGCTACCTTTACTGTCAATCTCTCCACCATCCTCCCCTGTCTACCTGCTACCTTTACTGTCAATCTCTCCACCATCCTCCCCTGTCTACCTGCTACCTTTACTGTCAATCTCTCCACCATCCTCCCCTGTCTACCTGCTACCTTTACTGTCAATCTCTCCACCATCCTCCCCTGTCTACCTGCTACCTTTACTGTCAATCTCTCCACCATCCTCCCCTGTCTACCTGCTACCTTTACTGTCAATCTCTCCACCATCCTCCCCTGTCTACCTGCTACCTTTACTGTCAATCTCTCCACCATCCTCCCCTGTCTACCTGCTACCTTTACTGTCAATCTCTCCACCATCCTCCCCTGTCTACCTGCTACCTTTACTGTCAATCTCTCCACCATCCTCCCCTGTCTACCTGCTACCTTTACTGTCAATCTCTCCACCATCCTCCCCTGTCTACCTGCTACCTTTACTGTCAATCTCTCCACCATCCTCCCCTGTCTACCTGCTACCTTTACTGTCAATCTCCCACCATCCTCCCCTGTCTACCTGCTACCTTTACTGTCAATCTCCCCACCATCCTCCCCTGTCTACCTGCTACCTTTACTGTCAATCTCTCCACCATCCTCCCCTGTCTACCTGCTACCTTTACTGTCAATCTCTCCACCATCCTCCCCTGTCTACCTGCTACCTTTACTGTCAATCTCTCCACCATCCTCCCCTGTCTACCTGCTACCTTTACTGTCAATCTCTCCACCATCCTCCCCTGTCTACCTGCTACCTTTACTGTCAATCTCTCCACCATCCTCCCCTGTCTACCTGCTACCTTTACTGTCAATCTCTCCACCATCCTCCCCTGTCTACCTGCTACCTTTACTGTCAATCTCTCCACCATCCTCCCCTGTCTACCTGCTACCTTTACTGTCAATCTCCCACCATCCTCCCCTGTCTACCTGCTACCTTTACTGTCAATCTCCCCACCATCCTCCCCTGTCTACCTGCTACCTTTACTGTCAATCTCTCCACCATCCTCCCCTGTCTACCTGCTACCTTTACTGTCAATCTCTCCACCATCCTCCCCTGTCTACCTGCTACCTTTACTGTCAATCTCTCCACCATCCTCCCCTGTCTACCTGCTACCTTTACTGTCAATCTCTCCACCATCCTCCCCTGTCTACCTGCTACCTTTACTGTCAATCTCTCCACCATCCTCCCCTGTCTACCTGCTACCTTTACTGTCAATCTCTCCACCATCCTCCCCTGTCTACCTGCTACCTTTACTGTCAATCTCTCCACCATCCTCCCCTGTCTACCTGCTACCTTTACTGTCAATCTCTCCACCATCCTCCCCTGTCTACCTGCTACCTTTACTGTCAATCTCTCCACCATCCTCCCCTGTCTACCTGCTACCTTTACTGTCAATCTCTCCACCATCCTCCCCTGTCTACCTGCTACCTTTACTGTCAATCTCTCCACCATCCTCCCCTGTCTACCTGCTACCTTTACTGTCAATCTCTCCACCATCCTCCCCTGTCTACCTGCTACCTTTACTGTCAATCTCTCCACCATCCTCCCCTGTCTACCTGCTACCTTTACTGTCAATCTCTCCACCATCCTCCCCTGTCTACCTGCTACCTTTACTGTCAATCTCTCCACCATCCTCCCCTGTCTACCTGCTACCTTTACTGTCAATCTCTCCACCATCCTCCCCTGTCTACCTGCTACCTTTACTGTCAATCTCTCCACCATCCTCCCCTGTCTACCTGCTACCTTTACTGTCAATCTCTCCACCATCCTCCCCTGTCTACCTGCTACCTTTACTGTCAATCTCTCCACCATCCTCCCCTGTCTACCTGCTACCTTTACTGTCAATCTCTCCACCATCCTCCCCTGTCTACCTGCTACCTTTACTGTCAATCTCTCCACCATCCTCCCCTGTCTACCTGCTACCTTTACTGTCAATCTCTCCACCATCCTCCCCTGTCTACCTGCTACCTTTACTGTCAATCTCTCCACCATCCTCCCCTGTCTACCTGCTACCTTTACTGTCAATCTCTCCACCATCCTCCCCTGTCTACCTGCTACCTTTACTGTCAATCTCTCCACCATCCTCCCCTGTCTACCTGCTACCTTTACTGTCAATCTCTCCACCATCCTCCCCTGTCTACCTGCTACCTTTACTGTCAATCTCTCCACCATCCTCCCCTGTCTACCTGCTACCTTTACTGTCAATCTCTCCACCATCCTCCCCTGTCTACCTGCTACCTTTACTGTCAATCTCTCCACCATCCTCCCCTGTCTACCTGCTACCTTTACTGTCAATCTCTCCACCATCCTCCCCTGTCTACCTGCTACCTTTACTGTCAATCTCTCCACCATCCTCCCCTGTCTACCTGCTACCTTTACTGTCAATCTCTCCACCATCCTCCCCTGTCTACCTGCTACCTTTACTGTCAATCTCTCCACCATCCTCCCCTGTCTACCTGCTACCTTTACTGTCAATCTCTCCACCATCCTCCCCTGTCTACCTGCTACCTTTACTGTCAATCTCTCCACCATCCTCCCCTGTCTACCTGCTACCTTTACTGTCAATCTCTCCACCATCCTCCCCTGTCTACCTGCTACCTTTACTGTCAATCTCTCCACCATCCTCCCCTGTCTACCTGCTACCTTTACTGTCAATCTCTCCACCATCCTCCCCTGTCTACCTGCTACCTTTACTGTCAATCTCTCCACCATCCTCCCCTGTCTACCTGCTACCTTTACTGTCAATCTCTCCACCATCCTCCCCTGTCTACCTGCTACCTTTACTGTCAATCTCTCCACCATCCTCCCCTGTCTACCTGCTACCTTTACTGTCAATCTCTCCACCATCCTCCCCTGTCTACCTGCTACCTTTACTGTCAATCTCTCCACCATCCTCCCCTGTCTACCTGCTACCTTTACTGTCAATCTCTCCACCATCCTCCCCTGTCTACCTGCTACCTTTACTGTCAATCTCTCCACCATCCTCCCCTGTCTACCTGCTACCTTTACTGTCAATCTCTCCACCATCCTCCCCTGTCTACCTGCTACCTTTACTGTCAATCTCTCCACCATCCTCCCCTGTCTACCTGCTACCTTTACTGTCAATCTCTCCACCATCCTCCCCTGTCTACCTGCTACCTTTACTGTCAATCTCTCCACCATCCTCCCCTGTCTACCTGCTACCTTTACTGTCAATCTCTCCACCATCCTCCCCTGTCTACCTGCTACCTTTACTGTCAATCTCTCCACCATCCTCCCCTGTCTACCTGCTACCTTTACTGTCAATCTCTCCACCATCCTCCCCTGTCTACCTGCTACCTTTACTGTCAATCTCTCCACCATCCTCCCCTGTCTACCTGCTACCTTTACTGTCAATCTCTCCACCATCCTCCCCTGTCTACCTGCTACCTTTACTGTCAATCTCTCCACCATCCTCCCCTGTCTACCTGCTACCTTTACTGTCAATCTCTCCACCATCCTCCCCTGTCTACCTGCTACCTTTACTGTCAATCTCTCCACCATCCTCCCCTGTCTACCTGCTACCTTTACTGTCAATCTCTCCACCATCCTCCCCTGTCTACCTGCTACCTTTACTGTCAATCTCTCCACCATCCTCCCCTGTCTACCTGCTACCTTTACTGTCAATCTCTCCACCATCCTCCCCTGTCTACCTGCTACCTTTACTGTCAATCTCTCCACCATCCTCCCCTGTCTACCTGCTACCTTTACTGTCAATCTCTCCACCATCCTCCCCTGTCTACCTGCTACCTTTACTGTCAATCTCTCCACCATCCTCCCCTGTCTACCTGCTACCTTTACTGTCAATCTCTCCACCATCCTCCCCTGTCTACCTGCTACCTTTACTGTCAATCTCTCCACCATCCTCCCCTGTCTACCTGCTACCTTTACTGTCAATCTCTCCACCATCCTCCCCTGTCTACCTGCTACCTTTACTTTCAATCATACACCATCCTCCCCTGTCTACCTGCTACCTTTACTGTCAATCTCTCCACCATCCTCCCCTGTCTACCTGCTACCTTTACTGTCAATCTCTCCACCATCCTCCCCTGTCTACCTTCTACCTTTACTGTCAATCTCTACACCATCCTCCCCTGTCTACCTGCTACCTTTACTGTCAATCTCTCCACCATCCTCCCCTGTCTACCTGCTACCTTTACTGTCAATCTCTCCACCATCCTCCCCTGTCTACCTGCTACCTTTACTGCCAATCTCTCCACCATCCTCCCCTGTCTACCTGCTACCTTTACTGTCAATCTCTCCACCATCCTCCCCTGTCTACCTGCTACCTTTACTGTCAATCTCCCCACCATCCTCCCCTGTCTACCTGCTACCTTTACTGTCAATCTCCCCACCATCCTCCCCTGTCTACCTGCTACCTTTACTGTCAATCTCCCCACCATCCTCCCCTGTCTACCTGCTACCTTTACTGTCAATCTCCCCACCATCCTCCCCTGTCTACCTGCTACCTTTACTGTCAATCTCTCCACCATCCTCCCCTGTCTACCTGCTACCTTTACTGTCAATCTCTCCACCATCCTCCCCTGTCTACCTGCTACCTTTACTCTCAATCTCTCCACCATCCTCCCCTGTCTACCTGCTACCTTTACTGTCAATCTCTCCACCATCCTCCCCTGTCTACCTGCTACCTTTACTGTCAATCTCTCCACCATCCTCCCCTGTCTACTTGCTACCTTTACTGTCAATCTCTCCACCATCCTCCCCTGTCTACCTGCTACCTTTACTGTCAATCTCTCCACCATCCTCCCCTGTCTACCTGCTACCTTTACTGTCAATCTCTCCACCATCCTCCCCTGTCTACCTGCTACCTTTACTGTCAATCTCTCCACCATCCTCCCCTGTCTACCTGCTACCTTTACTGTCAATCTCTCCACCATCCTCCCCTGTCTACCTGCTACCTTTACTGTCAATCTCTCCACCATCCTCCCCTGTCTACCTGCTACCTTTACTGTCAATCTCTCCACCATCCTCCCCTGTCTACCTGCTACCTTTACTGTCAATCTCTCCACCATCCTCCCCTGTCTACCTGCTACCTTTACTGTCAATCTCTCCACCATCCTCCCCTGTCTACCTGCTACCTTTACTGTCAATCTCTCCACCATCCTCCCCTGTCTACCTGCTACCTTTACTGTCAATCTCTCCACCATCCTCCCCTGTCTACCTGCTACCTTTACTGTCAATCTCTCCACCATCCTCCCCTGTCTACCTGCTACCTTTACTGTCAATCTCTCCACCATCCTCCCCTGTCTACCTGCTACCTTTACTGTCAATCTCTCCACCATCCTCCCCTGTCTACCTGCTACCTTTACTGTCAATCTCTCCACCATCCTCCCCTGTCTACCTGCTACCTTTACTGTCAATCTCTCCACCATCCTCCCCTGTCTACCTGCTACCTTTACTGTCAATCTCTCCACCATCCTCCCCTGTCTACCTGCTACCTTTACTGTCAATCTCCCACCATCCTCCCCTGTCTACCTGCTACCTTTACTGTCAATCTCCCACCATCCTCCCCTGTCTACCTGCTACCTTTACTGTCAATCTCTCCACCATCCTCCCCTGTCTACCTGCTACCTTTACTGTCAATCTCTCCACCATCCTCCCCTGTCTACCTGCTACCTTTACTGTCAATCTCTCCACCATCCTCCCCTGTCTACCTGCTACCTTTACTGTCAATCTCTCCACCATCCTCCCCTGTCTACCTGCTACCTTTACTGTCAATCTCCCCAACATCCTCCCCTGTTTTCTGCTACCTTTGCTGTCAATCTCTCCACCATCCTCCCCCGTCTACTTGCTACCTTTACTGTCAATCTCTCCACCATCCTCCCCTGTCTACCTGCTACCTTTACTGTCAATCTCCCCACCATCCTCCCCTGTCTACCTGCTACCTTTACTGTCAATCTCTCCACCATCCTCCCCTGTCTACCTGCTACCTTTACTGTCAATCTCTCCACCATCCTCCCCTGTCTACCTGCTACCTTTACTGTCAATCTCTCCACCATCCTCCCCTGTCTACCTGCTACCTTTACTGTCAATCTGCCCACCATCCTCCCCTGTCTACCTGCTACCTTTACTGTCAATCTCTCCACCATCCTCCCCTGTCTACCTGCTACCTTTACTGTCAATCTCTCCACCATCCTCCCCTGTCTACCTGCTACCTTTACTGTCAATCTCTACACCATCCTCCCCTGTCTACCTGCTACCTTTACTGCCAATCTCTCCACCATCCTCCCCTGTGTACCTGCTACCTTTACTGCCAATCTCTCCACCATCCTCCCCTGTCTACCTGCTACCTTTACTGTCAATCTCCCCACCATCCTCCCCTGTCTACCTGCTACCTTTACTGTCAATCTCTCCACCATCCTCCCCTGTCTACCTGCTACCTTTACTGTCAATCTTCCCACCATCCTCCCCTGTCTACCTGCTAACTTCACTCTCCATCTCCCCACCATCCTCCCCTGTCTACCTGCTACCTTTACTCTCAATCTCCCCACCATCCTCCCTTGTCTATCTTCTACCTTTACTGCCACTCTCTCCACCATCCTCCCCTGTCTACCTGCTACCTTCACTCTCAATCTCCCCACCATCCTCCCCTGTCTACCTGCTACCTTTACTGTCAATCTCTCCACCATCCTCCCCTGTCTACCTGCTACCTTTACTGTCAATCTCTCCACCATCCTCCCCTGTCTACCTGCTACCTTTACTGTCAATCTCTCCTCCATCCTCCCCTGTCTACCTGCTACCTTTACTGTGAATCTCTCCACCATCCTCCCCTGTCTACCTGCTACCTTTACTGTCAATCTCTCCACCATCCTCCCCTGTCTACCTGCTACCTTTACTGTCAATGCCTCCACCATCCTCCCCTGCCTACCTGCTACCTTTACTGTCAATCTCTCCACCATCCTCCCCTGTCTACCTGCTACCTTTACTGTCAATCTCTCCACCATCTTTCCTGTCTACCTGCTATCTTTACTTTCAATCATACACCATCCTCCCCTGTCTACCTGCTACCTTTACTGTCAATCTCCCCACCATCCTCCCCTTTCTACCTGCTACCTATACTGTCAATCTCTCCACCATCCTCCCCTGTCTCCCTGCTACCTTTACTGTCAATCTCTCCACCATCCTCCCCTTTCTCCCTGCTACCTTTACTGTCAATCTCTCCACCCTCCTCTCCTTTCTACCTGCTACCTATACTGTCAATCTCCCTGCCATCCTCCCCTGTCTACCTCCTACCTTTCCTGTCAATCTCCCCACCATCCTCCCCTGTCTACCTGCTACCTTTACTGTCAATCTCTCCACCATCCTCCCCTGTCTACCTGCTTCCTTTACTGTCAATCTCTCCACCATCCTCCCCTGTCTACCTGCTAGCTTTACTGTCAATCTCCCCACAATTCTCCCCTGTCTACCTGCTACCTTTACTGTTAATCTCTCCACCATCCTCCCCTTTCTACCTGCTACCTTTACTTTCAATCATACACCTTCCTCTCCTGTCGACCTGCTACCTTTATTGTCAATCTCTCCACCATCCTCCCCTTTCTACTTGCTACCTTTACTGTCAATCTCCGAACCATCCTCCCCTGTCTACCTGCTACCTTTACTGTCAATCTCTCCACCATCCTCCCCTGTCTACCTGCTACCTTTACTGTCAATCTCTCCACCATCCTGCCCTTTCTCCCTGCTACCTTTACTGTCAATCTCTCCACCATCCTCCCCTGTCTTCCTGCTACCTTTACTGTCAATCATACACCTTCCTCCCCTGTCTACCTGCTACCTTTACTGTCAATCTCTCACCATCCTGCCCTGTCTACCTGCTACCTTTCCTGTCAATCCCTCCACCATCCTCCCCTGTCTACCTGCTACCTTTACTGTCAATCTCCCCTCAATCCTCCCCTGTCTACCTGCTACCTTTACTGTCAATCTCTCCACCATCCTCCCCTGTCTACCTGCTACCTTTACTTTCAATCGTACACCTTCCTCCCCTTTCTACCTGCTACCTTTACTGTCAATCTCTCCACCATCCTCCCCTGTCTACCTGCAAGCTTTACTTTCAATTTCCCCACAATCGTCCCCTGTCTACCTGCTGCCTTTACTGTCAATCTCTCCACCATCCTCCCCTGTCTACCTGCTACCTTTACTTTAAATCATACACCTTCCTCCCCTGTCTACCTGCTACCTTTACCGTCAATCTCTCCACCATCCTCCCCTTTCTACCTGCTACCTTTACTGTCAATCTCCCCACCATCCTCCACTGTCCACCTGCTACCTTTACTGTCAATCTCTCCACCATCCTCCCCTCTCTACCTGCTACCTTTACTGTCAATCTCTCCACCATCCTCCCCTGTCTACCTGCTACCTTTACTTTCAATCATACACCTTCCTCCCCTGTCTACCTGCTACCTTTACTGTCAATCTCTCCACCATCCTCCCCTGTCTACCTGCTACCTTTACTGTCAATCTCCCCACCATCCTCCCCTGTCTACCTGCTAACTTTACTGTCAATCTCTCCACCATCCTCCCCTGTCTACCTGCTACCTTTACTGTCAATCTCTCCACCATCCTCCCCTGTCTACCTACTACCTTTACTGTCAATCTCTCCAACTTCCTCCCCTGTCTACCTGCTACCCTTACTGTAAATCCCTCCACCATCCTCCCCTGTGTACCTGCTACCTTTACTGTAAATCCCTCCACCATCCTCCCCTGTCTACCTGCTACCTTTACTGTGAATCTCTCCAACATCCTCCCCTGTCTACGTGCTACCTTTACTTCCAGTCTCTACACCATCCTCCCCTGTCTACCTGCTACCTTTACTGTCAATCACTCCACCATCCTCCCCTGTCTACCTTCTACCTTTACTGTCAATCTCCCCACCATCCTCCCCTGTCTACCTGCTACCTTTACTGTCAATCTCTCCACCATCCTCCCCTGTCTACCTGCTACCTTTACTGTCAATCTCCCCACCAACCTCCCCTGTCTACCTGCTACCTTTACTTTCAATCATACACCTTCCTCCCCTGTCTACCTGCTACCTTTACTGTCAATCTCTCCACCATCCTCCCCTGTCTCCCTGCTACCTTTACTTCCAGTCTCTACACCATCCTCCCCTGTCTACCTGCTACCTTTACTGCCAATCTCTCCACCATCCTCCCCTGTGTACCTGCTACCTTTACTGCCACCTCTCCACCATCCTCCCCTGTGTACCTGCTACCTTTACTTCAATCTCCCCACCATCCTCCCCTGTCTACCTGCTACCTTTACTGTCAATCTCCCCACCATCCTCCCCTGTCTACCTGCTACCTTTACTGTCAATCTCCCCACCATCCTCCCCTGTCTACCTGCTAACTTCACTCTCCATCTCCCCACCATCCTCCCCTGTCTACCTGCTACCTTTACTGTCATTCTCCCCACCATCCTCCCTTGTCTACCTTTTACCTTTACTGCCACTCTCTCCACCATCCTCCCCTGTCTACCTGCTACCTTCACTCTCAATCTCCCCACCATCCTCCCCTGTCTACCTGCTACCTTTACTGTCAATCTCTCCACCATCCTCCCCTGTCTACCTGCTACCTTTACTGTCAATCTCTCCACCATCCTCCCCTGTCTACCTGCTACCTTTACTGTCAATCTCTCCTCCATCCTCCCCTGTCTACCTGCTACCTTTACTGTGAATCTCTCCACCATCCTCCCCTGTCTACCTGCTACCTTTACTGTCAATCTCTCCACCATCCTCCCCTGTCTACCTGCTACCTTTACTGTCAATGCCTCCACCATCCTCCCCTGCCTACCTGCTACCTTTACTGTCAATCTCTCCACCATCCTCCCCTGTCTACCTGCTACCTTTACTGTCAATCTCTCCACCATCTTTCCTGTCTACCTGCTATCTTTACTTTCAATCATACACCATCCTCCCCTGTCTACCTGCTACCTTTACTGTCAATCTCCCCACCATCCTCCCCTTTCTACCTGCTACCTATACTGTCAATCTCTCCACCATCCTCCCCTGTCTCCCTGCTACCTTTACTGTCAATCTCTCCACCATCCTCCCCTTTCTCCCTGCTACCTTTACTGTCAATCTCTCCACCCTCCTCTCCTTTCTACCTGCTACCTATACTGTCAATCTCCCTGACATCCTCCCCTGTCTACCTCCTACCTTTCCTGTCAATCTCCCCACCATCCTCCCCTGTCTACCTGCTACCTTTACTGTCAATCTCTCCACCATCCTCCCCTGTCTACCTGCTTCCTTTACTGTCAATCTCTCCACCATCCTCCCCTGTCTACCTGCTAGCTTTACTGTCAATCTCCCCACAATTCTCCCCTGTCTACCTGCTACCTTTACTGTTAATCTCTCCACCATCCTCCCCTTTCTACCTGCTACCTTTACTTTCAATCATACACCTTCCTCTCCTGTCTACCTGCTACCTTTATTGTCAATCTCTCCACCATCCTCCCCTTTCTACTTGCTACCTTTACTGTCAATCTCCGAACCATCCTCCCCTGTCTACCTGCTACCTTTACTGTCAATCTCTCCACCATCCTCCCCTGTCTACCTGCTACCTTTACTGTCAATCTCTCCACCATCCTGCCCTTTCTCCCTGCTACCTTTACTGTCAATCTCTCCACCATCCTCCCCTGTCTTCCTGCTACCTTTACTGTCAATCATACACCTTCCTCCCCTGTCTACCTGCTACCTTTACTGTCAATCTCTCACCATCCTGCCCTGTCTACCTGCTACCTTTCCTGTCAATCCCTCCACCATCCTCCCCTGTCTACCTGCTACCTTTACTGTCAATCTCCCCTCAATCCTCCCCTGTCTACCTGCTACCTTTACTGTCAATCTCTCCACCATCCTCCCCTGTCTACCTGCTACCTTTACTTTCAATCGTACACCTTCCTCCCCTTTCTACCTGCTACCTTTACTGTCAATCTCTCCACCATCCTCCCCTGTCTACCTGCTACCTTTACTGTAATCTCCCCTCCATCCTCCCCTGTCTACCTGCTACCTTTACTGTCAATCTCCCCACCATCCTCCCCTGTCTACCTGCTACCTTTACTGTCAATCTCTCCACCATCCTCCCCTGTCTACCTGCTACCTTTACTGTCAATCTCTCCACCATCGTCCCCTGTCTACCTGCTACCTTTACTGTCAATCTCTCCACCATCCTCCCCTGTCTACCTGCTACCTTTACTGTAATCTCCCCATCATCCTCCCCTGTCTACCTGCTACCTTTACTGTCAATCTCTCCACTATCCTTCCCTGTCTACCTGCTACCTTTACTTTCAATCATACACCTTCCTCCCCTGTCTACCTGCTACCTTTACTGTCAATCTCCCCACCATCCTCCCCTGTCTCCCTGCTACCTTTACTGTCAATCTCTCCACCATCCTCCCCTGTCTACCTGTTACCTTTACTGTCAATCTCCCCACCATCCTCCCCTGTCTCCCTGCTACCTTTACTGTCAATCTCTCCACCATCCTCCCCTGTCTCCCTGCTACCTTTACTGTCAATCTCTCCACCATCCTCCCCTGTCTACCTGCTACCTTTACTGTCAATCTCCCCACCATCCTCCCCTGTCTACCTGCTACCTTTACTGTCAATCTGTCCGCCATCCTCCCCTACCTACCTCTCACCTCCTCTCACCTCCGGCAATGAGTGTGAACAGCTCATGGGCTTTCACGTCAGGAAGGTTGGGGCCATCCATTCAGCTGCTTCTGCTGTTTTGCTCCTTTCCCCTTACCCACCATGTCAGACTCCCTTAACACTGCCTTATGTTGTCCTAGCTCAGACCTCACATCTTTCTCCAGATTGCAGCACAATTCCTGCAGTGACCTCTCCATGGGACCCCCCTCCTGCTCCCTGAACTTCATCCTGACCAAGCTGCTGACCACGCAACTTCCCTTTCTGTTTTCATGTTAGCCTAATTATCTCCTCCGCTATTTTCTACCTCTCCTTCAAATCTGTCACCACCTCCCCCTCCTCAGAAACCCCACCCTTGAATTCCCCCTTCATCCCTGTAAACTACCAACCCACCTGTGATCTCCCTTTCCTCTCCAAAATCCTTGAATATGTTGTCACCTCCCAAAGATCCATTCCCTCCTTTCCTGGAAGTTCCTGCTTGAATCCACGCCCCCATGTCCCAGCACATTCCATTCTGCCCAGTCACAGTTACCAACACAGCTCTTGTCAAAGTCACAATTATAACAATGATTGTGTTGAACTCTCCTCCCTACCCCTTGACCTGTCTGCAGCCTTGGACATATTGACCGCTCCTTCCCCCTCCACTGCTGTCAAGCTGGGTCGGACTGCTCTGACCTGGCTCCATCCTCACCACAGCCAGAGTAACACTTGCAATGGCTTCTCTTCCTGCTTCTGTTGCCCCTCGTCTCCCCCAAGGATCTGTCCTTGACCCCCCCCCTCCTATTCCTCACCTACACTCTGCCCCCTCAGCGAAACCATCTGAAACCACAACAGCTCCCGCATGTATTCTGTCAACGGCCAGCTCCATCTCTTCAATAACCCCTGTCATTGTCTCTAATGTGCCAGGCTGCTCGTCCGATACCTCATGTTGGATGAGCAGAATATTCTCCAACTAAATATCGGAAAACCTGAAGCCATTGACCTTGATGCCCATTGCGGACTCTTTCCCTCTCCACCATTCCCATCCCTGTTAACTGAACCTTGTACAAGCCGTTGTGTTGCATTTGAAGCGAGCCGAGTTTCTGACCACATGCTCGATCATCACTGAGGCTGCCTAATTCTGCCTCCATAACACTGCTCAACTCAGAGCCGGCCTCAGCTCAACTGCTGAAACCCTCATCCCTGGTCCATCACCTCCTGACTCCACTATCCCAATGTTCCCCTGGTCAGCCTCCCATCTTCCACCCTCTGTAAACTCTGCTGCCCCTATCTTATCTCACTCCAGGTCCCATTCGCCCACAAGCTCTGTGCTCACGGATCCACAGCACCTCCCAGGCTGACGGCACCTCCATTTCAAAAGCCGACTCCTTGGCCGGGATTTCCAGCTCGGCCTGCAGGTGAAATAGCCCGAGTGTGAAATAGCGTGTGATGACATCGGACGAGCATCCTGCGCGGTATTTTGACTCTTGTGTACGCCCACCGACAATTAAGAGGCCTGTTAAGGCCCTAAAGCAGCTAATTCAGTAGAATTTTCTGCTGCCCGTCCAACCTTGCGGTTGGTGAATAGGCCGGGCGGCCTTGACATGTTTTACAAAACGTCACCCACGGGCGGGATGAGGTTTCCAACAACGACTGGAAAAAAACAATAACATTTTTTAACATGTCCCTCTTCGTGTGACTGAGCCACACGTGGGGACGTGTTCATATTATTTGTCGAATCTTCGTTTTTCATTGAAAAGGCCCTCAGCTCCCTGAGGCAGCTCTGTGCTGCCAGTGTGCGCTACCCCACCCACCCACCGTGCCTGCGCACACTCCAGCGCTCGCGCTCCTCCCGCTCTCGGCGCACATCTCACGCTGGCTGGCCGCTAATTCGCTTTGTGGCGGCTCCCAGGCCTGCCCACTCGATGAGGGGGAACTCCGGCCCTTTGCTTTCCGGCCCCTCCATGACCTTGCCTTGCTCCATGGCCCATCCCTTGTAAACCACCATCACCCTTACGAACGCCTGAGGCCTCTGCACTCCTGTAGCTCTGGCCTCTTGAGTTTGTCCGATTTTTAACTGCTCCACCATTAGCTCCTGTGTCTCACCTCTTCCCTCCCTAACCCTCTCCACCCCCTGCCTCCCTCTCTCCCTCTCTCTCTCTCTCTCTCTCTCTCCTTTCAAACGCTCCTTAAAACCTATCTCTTTGACCACCTGCCCTGGCATCTCTTTCTCTGACTCAGTGTCAGAAATGTTTTTTGTTAGTTAATGGTCCATGTGAAGTGGATATTTGGTCCATTAAAGACTCTGCAACAAAGCAAGTTATTGTGGTTAAACGATTTCCACTTACTTAGGTTCCAATTCACAGACTCCTTTAGAAAGGGGTCCTTATGGCCAGTGTCCTTGTGAAAAAGGTCCAAATGCCAAATCCCCCCTTTAAAAGGGCCATGCTAGTGGATATCCCCTTTTAAAGGGACCGTGATAGCGAGTGTTCCTTTTCGGGCGATGAAAGATTCCTGTCGGAGGGGTTTGTGAGGGTTCAGCCCTTTCTTTAAGAAATCCTAACTCAGTCAGTTTTTTCAAGGGTCGCTGTTCTGAGGATCTGGTTGTACTGCTGCTTCTCAGGCTGAATTTGATGATATTGTAACCAGGGCTGTGTAAAGTGTGTGGGTTTATGTGCCAGGGATGTCTTAATGAATGAACAAAGGGTGCAAGTGTTCATTCTGGTACAGTGTTGATATGTGGTGGATTAGGTTTAAGTCTGACCTTTCACCTTTTCGGCCTGTTACCTCAAAACTGCCTAAACTGAGACCTTAATGTCTCTGGTGTTTTTGGAAGAATGTCCAAGGCAAAGTGAGATTGGGCCTGTGTCCCAGCGAATGACGGACCAACTCTGTGTACGCTATGTGCAGTGCTTTTTCAGGTTTCCATTTAGGTGAGGTCATTCAGTGGGAAAACCTAGGACCAGAGGGTATAATCTCAGAGTAAGGGGTCACCCATTTAAAACAGAGATGAGGAGGAATTTCTTCTCTCAGAGGGTAGTGAATCTGTGGAATTCTTGACTGCAGTGGGCTGTAGAGGCTGGATTGTTAAGTATATTCAAGGCTGAGATAGACAGATTTTTAATCAATAAGGGAACCGAGGGTTATGGGGAAAAGGCAGGAAAGTGGAATTGAGGATTATCAGATCAGCCATGATCTCATTGAATGGCAGAGCAGACTCGATGGGCCGAATGGCCTACTTCTGCTCCTACATCTTATGGGTCATTTCTTCTGCAATGCTTCAGGGAAATGGCTGCCTAAGGCAGGGGGGTAGCAGACACACTCAGAAAGCAAACCAAGGAGGATATACCTTTTTAAGAAGGACATGAAACGATCCCTGAGTTGGGAGATCCATAGAGAGTCTCAGTCTCAGCCTGACATGAATGTAATGGTGTTGGAAAAGGTGTGAGGTGGTGCTTATTGACTGGGAATTCAGAAACAGTTTCAGGCCTTCAGAATCTTCAGTTTATTACAATCCCGTCACTTCTGCACAATACACAAACGCCCTGTAAACTGACTGAAAACATAGGGTAAAAAATGTGGGGGATTATTGAACAACATTCAACAGCACCATTGACGACAATAACTACTTTTATATAGCATCTTTAATGGAATGAAATATCCGAGGCTGTTTCACATTATAAAACAAAATATGACACCGAAACACACAAGGAGATATTTCATCAGGTAACCCAAAGCTAGGTCAAAGAGATAGATTTTTAAAAGCACCTTAAAGGAGGAGAGAGGGGTGAGAGAGTTAGGGAGGGAATTCCAGTTCTTAGGGCCCCAGGCAGCTGAAGGCCCGGCCGCCAGTGGTGGAGCGATGGGGAGTCGGGGGATGCTTGAGAGGCCGGAATTGGAGGAGAGCAGAGATCTCGGAGGGTTGTAGGGGGCTGGAGGAGATCACAGAGATAGGGAGAGAGGGTGAGGCTATGGAGGGATTTGAACACAAGGATGAGAATTTTAAAACAAAGACGTTTCTTGACCGGGAGCCAGTGTGGGGTCAGCGGGCACAGGGGGTGATAGGGGAATGGGACTCGGTGTGAGCGTGGACACGGGCAGCAGAGTTTTGGATGATCTCAAGTTTACCGAGGGTAGAATGTGGGAGGCCAGCCAGGAGTGTGTTGGAATAGTCGCGTCTGGAGGCAACAAAGGCAGGAATGAGGGTTTCCACAGTGGATGAGCTGAGACCGGGGTGGAGTCAGGCGATGTTACAGAGGGGGAAATGGGCGATCTCAGAGATGGCGCGGATATGAGGCTGGAAGCTCATCTCACAGTTGAATACGTAGTAGAATGTTCCAAGGTGTCTCCTAGGAGTTCCATCAGACAGAATTTAACCCAGAGCCACATCAGGAGATATGAGGGACAGGTGAGCAAAAACTCGGTCAAAGAGGTTGGCCTTAAGGAGGGTCTTAAAAGAGGAGAGAGAGAGGTGGAGAGGTTTAGGGAGGGAATTCCAGAGCTTAGGGCCCCCAGGCAGCTGAAGGCCTGGCCGCCGATGGTGGAGCGATGGGAATCGGGGGATGCTCAAGAGGCTGGAACTGGAGGAGCGCAGAGATCTCGGAGGGTTATAGGGGGCTGGAGGAGATCACAGAGATAGGGAAGGGTGAGGAACCTTGGAGGGATTTGAAAACAAGGATGAGAATTTTAAAAACAGGGCATTGCCAACTGGAAGCCAATGTAGATGGTGTAGATGGTGTAGGTGGGTGAACAGGAGGGGGTGAGGTAGCATCCTGAGAGTGGAGCAGGAGACCGGGGTGGGATTTTAACTTTAGCCCTTTGGTTACAGATAGATCTTCACTGAAAAATGTGATGACCTATCACGTACTTCATTTCACAAGATAAGATTTTAAACATGGACCTCCTTGGTGTCTAGGTTACATTTTCGAAGATTCTAGACCATTCACTCAGAAAGCTGAAGGGAAGGGCTTGCTGCCCAAAACTTGGATTGTTTGTTAAAATTGATGGAAATCCTGGGTGCTCTTTAATTCCAGATGTGTAACTGCGATGAAGTGGCAAGATGAGGATGGGAGGGAAGCGGAGGTGGAAGGGGAGGAGAGTGATGAATCTGGAGGCCTAGCTGTGTGACATTTAGTAAAGTGCCCCTCCCACCCCCACTGACCGCTCCGCTGGCACTGCCATACCCCAGCCAGTGCCAGTCTGTGCCTCTGCAGCATGCTGCTTTGTTGCTGTATGTGTTGTGGTGGTTGAGTGACCTCAAAGGCCAATGGAAAGCAAAACATCGGCAACTGGTTGCCATGGACACAGCCTCCTACATGTGATATTTAGGTTGTGATTGTGAAACTTAGTTGTCAACAGTGAATTGGTGCTTGTCCTGATCAGTCTCTCTCTCTCTCTCTCTCTCTCTCCCCCCCTCCCTTTTTTTCTCTCTCTCTCTCCCCCTCCCTTTTTATCTCTCTCTCTCTTCCTCTCTATCTCCCTCTCTACCTTTCTTTCCTTTCCTCTCCTCTCTCACACTCACTTCTTTCTTCCCCTCCCTCATTCTGTCTCCCTCTCCTTTCTCCTATCCTACCCTTCTCCTTCTCCCTCGTATCCATCCCAACTCCCTCCCCTCCTTCCTCCCTTTCCTCCTCTTCTCTTTGCCCTAACTCCCTCCCTTTCCCTTTCTTCCTCTTTCCTATCTCTATTTCTCCCCCTTCCCTCGCCACCTCCTCTCCCTCCATTCCCATTCCACCCTACCCCTCCCTCCTCTCTACCTCCCCTTCCACCTGTCTCCCTCCCTCCATTCTAATGTCTCTCTCTGCTCCTCTCTCCCTCACCCCCCTCTCCATTTCCCTCTCTCTCTCTCTCTCTGTCTCCTCATTCTTTCCCACCCCATCCTCTTCATGCTGCCTCCTTTCCCTCCATCCTCATCTTCTCTCTCTCTCTCTCTCTCCCTCTCTCCATCCAGCCCTCCTCTCTCTCCCCAGACACAGGCCAACACATTAGCAGCCAGATGGGGTCTATCTGGAAGCAGCAATTAAATCTGCCCCCATCCCAGGGTGGGTGTAATTGTCTCTCTATCTTTGTGTTCAGGGCCTGAGGGAGAGGGGGAATCGCTATGGTGACGATGGAGACTAATGTTTTTAGCACATTCTCAGGCTGTTTGCTGATCGCTCAGATTCATCACTTCAAGTCTCGGTAGGTACCAGGAGCAACGTGTTCCCAACCGTCAGAACACGAGGCATCTTCGAAAAACTCATTGACCGAATGTAACCGTTCAAGCGATTTATGGCCATTTTAAGCTCAGTTCAGACCAATCCTCAAATGGACTCTCGCGGCTACTTCCCAATATCTTCAGCCAGCCTCAGGTGAACCAAACCTTCGGAAAACCAAGACCAGTCCCTGTCACAAACTCCATTCCCAAACCACTGAATCCAGCCCACTCCTAGGCCGCCGTCTGAGGCTGAGCCCAGCTCTCCTCTTGGAGCTGAACTTCCAACTCCACGTTGTCTTCATACCTGAATAACCACCTCTGTAATATCTCTATATCCAGCTCGTCCTCTGCCACACTTCACCTGCTGTTGAAACCCTCATCCATGTCTTCATCATCTCCAGCCTCAACTTTTCCAATTCTCACCTTACAACCTTCCTAAACGTCAGCTTATCCGAAACCCCTGGAGCTGCCTGAATCCTAATCCACACCAGGATTCAGCCCCTGTGCTGGCTGGCCTCGATTGGTCCAGTATGCAATGCTTCGATTTTAATACATTCATTCTCATCTTCAAATCCCTCCACAGCCCCATCCCTTCCCATCTCCGCAACCTCCTCTGGTCTGACAATCTTGCACTATCTCTGTGCTCCTCTGTAACATTGGCCGACTCCACCCCTGTCTCAGCTCATCCGCTGTGGAAACCCTCATTCCTGCCTTTGTTACCTCCAGATGCGACGATTCCAACACACTCCTGGCTGGCCTCCCACATTCTACCTTCGGTAAACTTGAGGTCATCCAAAACTCTGCTGCCTGTGTCCACACTCACACCGAGTCCCATTCCCCTATCATCCCCTGTGCCTGCTGACCCCACACTGGCTCCCGGTCAAGCAACGTTTGATTGTAAAATTCTCATTCTCCTTTTTAAATGCCTCCATGGTCTCGCCCCTCCCTCACTCCGTAACCTCCTCCAGCCCCACAACCCTCCGAGATCTCTGCGCTCTTCCACTTCCGGCCTCTCGAGCATCCCCCGATTCCCATCGCTCCACCATTGGCGGCCTAAGCTCTGGAATTCCCTCCCTAAACCCCTCCATCTCTCTCTCCTCTTTTAAGAGGCTCCTTAAAACCAACTTCATCTGATTGAGTATGTCCTTTTGTGGCTCACTGTCATAGTTTGTCAGATTCACAATCCTATGAATTGCCTGTTAACAATTCATTATGTTAAAGACACGATTAAAAACAAATTTTCTTATAGCTCTTGTATCTAACCTCATGCTGTCCCTGTCCTGGGAGTGTTTGATGAGGACAGTGCAGAGGGAGATTTACTCTGTATCTAACCCCGTGCTGTACCTGTCTTAGGATTGTTTGATGGGGACAGTGTAGAGGAAGCTTTACTCTGTATCTAACACCATGCTGTACCTGTCCTGAGAGTGTTTGATGGGGACGGTGTAGAGGGAACTTTACTCTGTATCTAACCCCGTGCTGTACCTGTCCTGGGAGTGTTTGATGGGGACAGTGTAGAGGGAGCTTTACTCTGTATCTAACCCCGTGCTGTATCTGTCCTGGGAGTGTTTGATGGGGACAGTGTAGAGGATTGTGAACACTTCCTAGCTCTGTTTACTCCCACCAGTAGATCTGTTGGGTGGATTAACCTTCCAGATGACCTCGTCCTCCAAGGAGCTGTGTGAATTGTTCTCGATGTGAAACTCTGACGAAAGTTCTAATTTTTAAACTGCAGCTGGAGATGGAAGCAAATCAGGAATGGTGTTCAAGTGAGAGCTGGTGTGACTGCCGATTATGGGACTATTGAGCAGCTGGCTGCTGGGGCTGGCGAGGGTGAGACAGGGTCGCTCGTGAGGAGTTCCACAGCTTTAAGGTCCTTGCAAACAATGCATTAGATCAGACACCAGCATTATAAACCTCAATGTGCACATAGTGAGTGAGAAGGCATGCAGGAGATGGAGACAGGTTGTTCGATGGAGTTTTGGTGAGAATTTTATCACCATCTTGTTAAAATTGAGGTAATAATATATTGGGTTCCCGACACAAAACAGAAACCCCACCCTGTAGATATTTAATAACATTCTCCTCATTACTATTCCTTATTTTTTAACTGATGTATTGTACTGAACAAAGACAGTTAAGGTGGTCGACCCTCTGCCTGGAACTTGTTACCAGAATAAAAGAATTCTCTTCTCAGTTTTGGGAATGTCCCACCTCGTTATCCCTAAAGAGTTTCTAACAGACCACCCGGGACTGGACAGACTGATTTCAAAGCGAGCTACAGGAACGCCGTTTACACTCGATAAGCCAACGTTGCTAGCAGAGTCCGTGTGTCTGTTGAGACAATGTGGCTTCCCAAACACCAGACCCTCGACACCTTTTCAAACCATAATGGCTGAGACATTATCAGTCCTGAAAACAAAGCCAAATTCCAGACGCTGGATAAAGGTCCTTTGTTGAAGTCACTGTGGAGAAGGAATGTCAGGTGACCCAAGACTCTGGCCTTTTGAACAGTTTAATATTATCTTCCTGGGCTGTGCAGTCAGTTTGGTATTTACCATGCAGTGGGCAGGCCACACACAAGCATGGTCTGAACAGGTTGGACCCCCAATCCATCTAACCTGACTCTGCCGGAAGATTTTGAGCCATCGCCTACAGAGCTGTGTCAGTCTCTGCCTCCCTCCTTCATCTGGTGACCTCGACACCACCTGGAAAGTGAATCTTACAACACTGGTCTCCAGCCGGCTGACCATCGATGGCCAACGTGAAAGAATGCCTCATTGGACTCTGACCTTGGAACTCACGTGAATCAATGTTCGTTTTCTCTGTGGTCATTGTACTGTAAAAACCTCCTTTTCTCTATCCCCCTCCCCCCACCCCTGCTTTACAGTGTGAATGCAGAGTGGGATGTTGCTAATGTCCCTTGCACAGGGTTTGAATGTGTGAGTAAACTAACCCTCTGAGATAACCCTAACTCGAGTTTGCTGTGGGTAAAATTGTTTGTAAAATTGGATCCCACAAAAACCCAAAGGGTTGGGAGAAATCCATCACCGCTTATTCTTAAAAAAAGCTAATTCAAATCACCTTCTGTTTAAGGGCAGGGAGCAGGAGGGAAATAGTGCTGTTTGAACTGACTCCCTCCTGTCTGTAACAAATGTGTGATTTTTAACATTTATTTTATGGGTTGGGGGAGTCGCTGTCAAAGCCAGCATTTATTGCCCATCCCTAATTGCCCCTTGAGAAGGTGGTGGTGAGCTGCCTTCTTGAACCGCTGCAGTCCATGTGGTGTAGGTATACCCACAGTGCTGTTAGGGAGGGAGTTCCAGGATTTTGACCCAGCGACAGTGAAGGAACGGCCGATATATTTCCAAGTCAGGATGGTGAGTGACTTGGAGGGGAACTTCCAGGTGGTGGTGTTCCCATGTGTCTGCTGCCCTTGTCCTTCTAGATGGTAGTGGTCGTGGGTTTGGAAGGTGCTGTCTAAGGAGCCTTGGTGAGTTCCTGCAGTGCATCTTGTAGAGAGAGAGAGACGGACTGAGAGGGAGAGGGAGAGAGAGAGAGAGAGTAAGAGAGGGACAGTAGGAGGGAGACATAGTGAGAGAGTGAGATGGTGCCAGTGAGATGGACAGCAAGAGAGAAAGAGGTAGAGAATGAAAAATAGAGAAAGAGAGATAAAGACAGAAAATTTTGGAAATACTCAGCAACTTCTTCAGAGAGATAAAAACAGAGTTAACTTTCCGAGTCATGATGGTACGATCAAAAGCCAGAGTGAAAGGCCATTGGTCTGAAGTGTTAGCTCTGTTTCTCTGCTGAATGGCCTGAGCTTTTCCAGCATTTTCTGCTTTTATTTCAGGTTTCCAGCATCTGCAGCATTTAGCTTGTCTACAAGAGAGAGTGAGTGAGGCTGACGGAGAGAGAGAGAGAGACAGAGAGACAGTGTAGGAAAGTGTTAGGCTGACTGAGAGAGGTAGAGAGTAATGAGATTATCAGCTGAGGTGTTTGCATAATCCTCTGAAGTAAAAACAAGCTGTGTATTTTGATGTAAGTTATTTGACTGACAGGGACACTGTGTATCTTCATTCCAAGTTTCATACAAGCCCCAGCTCTCTCTCTCTCTCTTTCTGTGTCTCTACCCTCATGTGCTCTCAGTTTCACCAGCAATGCCATCTCACTCACTGCCCACGTGGTGGTTGTGTCTCTACAGCCGCTCACCTGTCACAAGCACACTTCATGACTGGGCCTTACTCGTTGGATGGACAGTCTGAAAGTTCCGTATTTGGGACACTGACCACAGAGGCCTTTCCTCCTTGGTTCTGTTCCCACCAGCACCCTGCACACCAGCCCAAAGGCAAAACTTTGAGAGAACTCGCCCAGGACCCTCCTGACCAGCCTCCAACATCCCATTGTCCAGAAACGCTAACTCCTCCAAAATCCAGTGGCCTGCATGCCAGCATGCAGCAAGTCCTGTTCACTCATCGCCCCTTGTACTCGCTGGCCTACACTGCCTCCATGTGAACAAGGCCTCAAATTTAAAATGCTCATCAAATCCCTCCACCCCTCTCCGTCTCTCTATAACCTCCTCCAACCCCCCACAACCCTCCGGGATCTCTGCGCTCCTCCAATCCCGACCTTTCCACATGCCCCGATTCCCATCGCTCCACCATAGGCGGCCGTGCCTTCAAATGCCTGGGGCCTAAACTCTGGAATTCCCTCCCTAAACCTCTCCACCTCTCTCTCCTCCTTTAAGACACTCCTTAAAATGGACCTCCTTGACCTAGCTCTTTTGGTCAGCACTCCCTAGTATCGCCTCAAGTGGCTCCAGGCCAAATTCTGTTTGATAACTCCTCCTGTGAAATGCCTCGGGACTGTTCACTATATTAAAGATGCTATATAAATGCAAGTTGCTGCTATTGAAGCTGGATGATGGCTACACTGTACAGAGGTTGCTCAGTCACACACAAGGAGCAAGGGAGCACGTTTGACCCTCCTTCAATTCACAGGCACCTGGATCAAGCGAAGGTGAGCTAAAGAGATCTGGATGAGATCATCATTCCCATTGCGATTGATAGACACAAATAAGATTAACTTTATATACTGGAAAAAACAGAGTAATTACTCCAGGCCCAGAGTGTAGAGGGAGCTTTACTCTGTATCTAGCCCCGTGCTGTACCTGTCCTGGGAGTGTTTGATGGGGACAATGTAGAGTGAGCTTTACTCTGTATCTAACCACGTGCTGTACCTGTCCTGGGAGTGTTTGATGGGGACAGTGTAGAGTGAGCTTTACTCTGTATCTAACCACATGCTGTACCTGTCCTGGGAGTGTTTGATGGGGACGGTGTAGAGGGAGATTTATTCTGTATCTAACCCGTGCTGTCCCTGTCCTGGGAGTGTTTGATGGAGACAGTGTAGAGGGAGCTTTACTCTGTATCTAACCCCGTGCTGTACCTGCCCTGGGAGTGTTTGATGGGGACAGTGTAAAGGGAGATTTACACTGTATGTAACCCCGTGCTGTACCTGTCCTGGGAGTGTTTGATGGGGACAGTGTAGAGGGAGATTTACTCTGTATCTAACCCCGTGCTGTACCTGTCCTGGGAGTGTTTGATGGGGACAGTGTAGAGTGAGCTTTACTCTGTATCTAACCCCATGCTGTACATGTCCTGGCAGTGTTTGATAGGGACAGTGTAGAGGGACCTTTACTCTGTATCTAATGCCGTGCTGTACCTGTCCTGGGAGTGTTTGATGGGGACAGTGTAGAGGGAGCTTTACTCTGTATCTAACCCCGTGCTGTACCTGTCCTGGGAGTGTTTGATGGGGACAGTGTAGAGGGAGCTTTACTCTGTATCTAACCCCGTGCTGTACCTGTCCTGGGAGTGTTTGATGGGGACAGTGTAGAGGGAGATTTACTCTGTATCTAACCCCGTGCTGTACCTGTCCTGGGAGTGTTTGATGGGGACAGTGTAGAGGGGGCTTTACTCTGTATCTAACCCCGTGCTGTACCTGTCCTGGGAGTGTTTGATGGGGACGGTGTAGAGGGAGTTTTACACTGTATCTAACCCTGTGCTGTACCTGTCCTGGGAGTGTTTGATGGGGACAGTGTAGAGGGAGATTTACACTGTATCTAACCCCGTGCTGTACCTGTCCTGGGAGTGTTTGATGGGGACAGTGTAGAGGGAGATTTACTCTGTATCTAACCCCGTGCTGTCCCTGTCCTGGGAGTGTTTGATGGGGACAGTGTAGGGGGAGATTTACTCTGTATCTAACCCCGTGCTGTACCTGTCCTGGGAGTGTTTGATGGGGACGGTGTAGAGGGAGCTTTACTCTGTATCTAACACCGTGCTGTACCTGTCCTGGGAGTGTTTGATGGGGACAGTGTAGAGGGAGATTTACACTGTATCTAACCCTGTGCTGTACCTGTCCTGGAGCCTAAGGTATTTCACTCCCCAGCTCTCACCCTCAGTATGAAATTTCAGCAAACCTTTTACCGGTAATGAATTGTGGAATTCAGTTTGTTTCCCTCCGACATTTTGATCTGACCTGACTTAACTTAGCCGGAAACGGGGAGGATCAGGTTGGCTCGGAATTTGTGCTTGAAGCATCGAACCTTTTGTGATATTCCCTTTGATTGCCAACGAAGGTTGAATTACTTCCTTCATGCTGAAATTCCGGAAAGCTGTTGGGAGCTGTTGAGTTTCCTCTCTTAATTCCCAAGCCGATTCCACCATTGTTCTTAAAGTACCTGAGCAAACAACCCACTTCTGGTTGGATTAGATTTCCTACTGAAAGCAATGTTTCAATCCCACTGAAGGTCACACGGCAACAAGTCATTTGATGAATATGAAGCTGTTAACACAGTAAAATATTCCGGGACACTCTACAGGCGCTACATCAGCCAAAGTTTGACCCTGAGCCAGATGAGGAGATATTAGGAATAGGTGACCAAACGCTTGGTCAAAGAGGTCAGATTTAAGGAGCATCTTAAAGGAGGAGAGGGAGGCGGAGAGGGTTTAAGGAGGGAGTTCCCGAGCTCGGGGCCCCCAGGCAGCTGAAGGCACGGCCGCCGAGGTTGGAGCGATGGGAATTGGGGGGATGCCCGAGAGGCTGGAATTGGAGGAGCGAAGAGATTCCGGAGGGTTGTTGGGGGCGTGGGAGATTACAGAGATAGGGATGGGCAAGGCCAAGGTGGGATGTTAATTCTAGAATGGGAATTTTAAACACCGAGACATTACTGGAATGGGAGCCAATGTAGTGAGCACAGGATGAATGGGAGTTGGTGGGAGTTAGGAAAGGGGGCAGCAGAGTTTTGGATGGAGCTCAGTTTAAGGGATGTGCAGGTTGGCCAGGAGAACATTGAAATGAAGTTTGTGTCGGGTATTGGTGGGTGGGCTGTACGATGGGGGCTGCTCTGCTGCATTCTTACTCAAACAGAATCCAGGAATTGTACAGCACACACTGAGGCCATTCCGTCCATTATGTCTCTGTTAGCCTTTTGTCAGGTTATCCATTTACCCCCCTAGCCCTGTTGAATTTTTTTTACTTTAAATGTTTTTTCACTTGCCTTGGGAAGGGTATTCTGTACTCTGCAGCCCCCACACTGTCTCTGCAAAGGCAGTTCCATTGCCTAACAACCCTCTACAGCAAAAGGAAAGCTCTCTGAAGTCCCCTCTCCGTTCATTCACACACAGACAGACCTGATATAGTTCCTGGTTCATACAGAAAACTAAAGGGATGAGGTTACCTGCAGCAAGACCATCTTCTATTTTGGCTTTTGGCTCTTTGCCCCATTAGGATTGTGTACAATGGGAGTTAATGGGAAGGGGTTGGGATCCATTGGGATTGTGTACAATGGGAGTGAATGGGAAGGGGTTTGGGTCCATTGGGATTGTGTACAATGGGAGTGAATGGGGAAGGGGTTTGGGTCCATTGGGATTGTGTACAATGGGAGTGAATGGAAAAGGATTTGGGTCCATTGGGATTGTGTACAGTGGGAGTGAATGGGAAGGGGTTTGGGTCCGTTGGGAATGTGTACAATGGGAGTGAATGGGAAGGGGTTTGGTTCTATTGGGATTGTGTACAATGGGAGTGAATGGGGAGGGTTTTGGGTCCGTTGGGATTGTGTACAGTGGGAGTGAATGGGAAGGGGTTTGGGTCCATTGGGATTGTGTACAATGGGAGTGAATGGGAAGCGGTTTGGGTCCATTGGGATTGTGTACAGTGGGAGTGAATGGGAAGGGGTTTGGGTCCATTGGGATTGTGGACAATGGGAGTAAATGGGAAGGGGTTGAGTCCATTGGTATTGTGTACAATGGGAGAGAATGGGAAGGGGTTTGGGTTCGTTGGGATTGTGTACAATGGGAGAGAATGGGAAGGGGTTTGGGTCCATTGGGATTGTGTACAATGGGAGAGAATGGGAAGGGATTTGGGTCCATTGGGATTGTGTATAATGAGAGTGAATGGGAAGGGGTTTGGGTCCGTTGGGAATGTGTACAATGGGAGTGAATGGGGAGGGGTTTGGTTCCATTGGGATTGTGTATAATGGGAGTAAATGGGAAGGGGTTGAGTCCATTGGTATTGTGTACAATGGGAGAGAATGGGAAGGGGTTTGGGTTCGTTGGGATTGTGTACAATGGGAGAGAATGGGAAGGGGTTTGGGTCCATTGGGATTGTGTACAATGGGAGAGAATGGGAAGGGATTTGGGTCCATTGGGATTGTGTATAATGAGAGTGAATGGGAAGGGGTTTGGGTCCGTTGGGAATGTGTACAATGGGAGTGAATGGGGAGGGGTTTGGTTCCATTGGGATTGTGTACAATGGGAGTGAATGGGGAGGGTTTTGGGTCCATTGGGATTGTGTACAGTGGGAGTGAATGGGAAGGGATTTGGGTCCATTGGGATTGTGTACAATTGGAGTGAATGGGAAGGGGTTTGGGTCCGTTGGGAATGTGTACAATGGGAGTGAATGGGGAGGGGTTTGGTTCCATTGGGATTGTGTACAATGGGAGTGAATGGGGAGGGTTTTGGATCCATTGGGATTGTGTACAGTGGGAGTGAATGGGAAGGGGTTTGGGTCCATTGGGATTGTGTACAATGGGAGTAAATGGGAAGGGGTTGAGTCCATTGGTATTGTGTACAATGGGAGTGAATGGGAAGGGGTTTGGGTCCATTGGGATTGTGTACAATGGGTGTAAATGGGAAGGGGTTGAGTCCATTGGTATTGTGTACAATGGGAGTGAATGGGAAGGGGTTTGGGTTCGTTGGGATTGTGTACAATGGGAGTGAATGAGAAGGGGTTTGGGTCAATTGGGATTGTGTACAATGGGAGAGAATGGGAAGGGGTTTGGGTCCATTGGGATTGTGTACAATGGGAGTGAATGGGAAGGGGTTTGGGTCAATTGGGATTGTGTACAATGGGAGAGAATTGGAAGGGGTTTGGGTCCATTGGGATTGTGTACAATGGGAGTGAATGGGAAGGGGTTTGGGTCCATTGGGATTGTGTACAATGGGAGTGAATGAGAAGGGTTTTGTGTCCATTGGGATCGTGTACAATGGGAGTGAATGGGAAGGGGTTTGGGTCCATTGGGATTGTGTACAATGGGAGTGAATGGGAAGGGGTTTGGGTCCATTGGGATTGTGTACAATGGGAGAGAATGGGAAGCGGTTTGGGTCCATTGGGATTGTGTACAGTGGGAGTGAATGGGAAGGAGTTTGGGTCCATTGGGATTGTGTACAATGGGAGTGAATGGGAAGGGGTTTGGGTCCATTGGGATTGTGTACAATGGGAGTGAATGGGAAGGGGTTTGGGTCCATTGGGATTGTGTACAATGGGAGTGAATGGGAAGGGGTTTGGGTCCGTTGGGATTGTGTACAATGGGAGTGAATGGGAAGGGGTTTGGGTCTGTTGGGATTGTGTACAATGGGAGTGAATGGGAAGGGGATTGATCTATACAACATTTCGCATTTTCTCTCTCTCAGATATCAGTTTCTCTGGATTCAGCTGTCAGTGAGTTATTTGCAGCTTGTTTTGGTAATTAATGAGTTAACAACTGCCATGCTGCGCATAATTGTGGTCCCTAAAAATGATACCAAAACACGGCTTGGCTCCCAAGCTCACATAGTTGCTGTGTAACCCAATATTGGGACAGAACAGCTGACAAAGCATTTGTGATGGCAAATGAGGAAGCTGGACGGCTGTGAGCTGTGTCCGATCCCTCAGCATTCAGATCGACAGGAGCGAGGTTTTCGAACCAGAGCCTTAAAATCGGAAGGTGCAGATGAACCTTGCCCTCAAAAATCCCCTCCAGAAATCAATGTAGCAAATGTTCCCCACACTTCTTTCAAATTCCTTTGATTACTCTCTCCAAACTATTTAGTTTTTCAAATGCCACAGCCTCTCTGTCTAAACTTTCTTACTCCTAACGTATCCCCTGCCCCCATCCCTCCACCCCACCCCCCCCACTCACTCCCCCCACCCCCCACTCCTCCCCACCCCACCGTCGCCCTGCAAGAATTCAAAGCCGTGACCAGACCCTGCTCTGCAGTAAATTGTTCACCATTGTGCCTGACACATGGAGACGTGAGCTGTTGAACGGTGCAGAGAGGGGATCAGTGTCAAACCTAGAATTTGCCCTTGATATATCATTTCCTGGGGATCTGTTCGAATGATGAGAGTGAATGGCTTCTCTGCCACCTTCTATTTCTCCCCCCTTAGCCCTTTCCATCGAGAACTGCCAGAGTGATGTTGCCCATCTTGGTTTTCCTGCTTTACCCGCTCGCTCTTACCTGATCTCCCTCTAATCTTGCTCTCTCAGGTCCAGCCCTAACATTGGCTGGCATCAACCCTGCTGTGATATGGGTGGCACTGTAATGGTTGGCAAACCAGCCTCTTACTCTCTGACACCTGCTTCTCCCTTGACCACGACACCCACCCCCCAACCTCCCCCCTGCGCCAGCTCCACAACACATCATTTCCCAGTCTGTCACTGACCTCATCTCCATTGAAGATCTATCCACCATAGTCTCCAACGTCATAGTCCCCCAACACCGTACAGCCCGCTTCTACCCCCCTCCCAGAACCACAAACAGAACTGCCCTGGGAGGCTTTACTGTTCTGGCCTGTCCTTGCCCCATCGAACTTATCTCTTCTTATCTTGACCCTCTTCCCAACTACATAGAATTAGAGAATGGTTACAGCACAGGCAGATGGTGCAATTTGAATTCAATAAAAATCTGGTATTGAAAGTCTGGTGATGATCATGAAACCATTGTCGATTGTTGTAAAAACCCATCTGGTTCCCTGATGCCCTTTAGGGAAGGAAATCCGCCCTCCTTACCCGGTCTGGCCTACATGTGACTCCAGACCCACAGCCGATTCTTAAATGCCCTCTGGACAAGGGCAGTTAGGGATGGGCAGTAAATGCCGGCCCAGCCAGCGGCGCCCACATCGCATGAATGAATTTTAAGAAAGGAGGCCACTCATTCCATCTTGTCCATACTGGCTCACTGCAAGAACACCTCAGCTTGCCCCACTCCTCCTCTCCACCACCACACACCCCCCCCCCACCCCCCCAACCCCAAATAAATGCCAAGCTTCCATGAACCATTTTGGTGAATTTCTCTGCCTGTTTGCCGGCGTTTAGTGCTTTCTGTCCGTGGGCTCATCCACACGTCTGAGATTCTCCCTGTTTAGGGGACCTGATCGTCCTTCAGTCCAGAAAGGGAGGAGCTCAGTCCAGGTCCGTGCGGCTCACACACTTGCAAATGGTGGGAATGGGGGGGGTGCCAGTGCTGTGACCCCCACAGATTGAGTCGTGGCGCTTCACTGGGAACATGAAACCTGACTTTTAAATGCTTCTGCACTGCTGGAAGACTGAGGGGGTTTTCACAGAGTGTAGCACTCCCGAGTCAGGGCAGGGGCTTAGTGGTCGGGGAGGGGGCGGGGGTGGGGGGTCTATTTGAACATAGGGTGATTAGGCTTTGCATGTTCAGCTGTTGGCTACTTTCAGACGTTAGCGATGACATGCTGTGGATTGTTGGCCTACTGGACACCAGCAGAGTCCGAGAGAAAGACTCATATTTATATAACTACTTCACAACCCCCATCATCTTTACAGCCAGTGAAATACTCTTGGAAGTACAAGGTGAGGAGCACTCAGTCTGAGCCCAGCAAGATCCCACAAGCTGCGTCCTGGTCAGATAATCTGCTCTTTATTGAATGTCGTTGGAGGGATAACTCATGGTTGTTGCACCAGGGAGAACTCCTCCGATCTTTGAAATAGTGGCTTCCAATCTCTCCCCCACCCCCAACAAAGCATCGTTTAGGGCCTTAGCTCAGTGCCAGACTGGAACGTTGACTGCTCCCTCAGAGCAGTTCCCCCCTGGCACTGCGCTGCAAGCGTCAGCTCAGCTTTTACACTGAAGCCTGACAGGGTGGCTGGCCTACGGGTTATTTTTGTCCCTCCACACGCTTTCCACAGTCCGCACTGGCCGATCGAGAGTCTGAAAAGCCACAACCTGAGCTCCCATTGCCGTGCCCACCATTATACCCACTGCTGGGGGTGAGGGAGGGCAGGTGCCAGTCTAATACAACACCCACAACCCACATGGGGAGTGGCGGGGGGAGAATCGGAAAAGCATTGAGAATGAGAACTGTGGCCTCATGACATAAGAAACAGGAGCAGGAGTAGGCTATTCGGCCCCTCTATTCCAGCATGACTGATCCTCTACCTCAACTCCACTTTCCCATGCTATCCCCATATCACTGAACTCCCCCAGTGCCCAAAAATCTAACCATCTCAGTCTTCAATCTACTCTACAGCTCAGCAACCACCAATTCCAAAGATTCACCACCCTCTGAGCGAAGACATTTCTCCTCATCCCAGTCCTAAATGGCCCACCCCTATCCTGAGGCTGTGCCGCAGTGTTCCAGACCCCAGCCTTGCCCCCGCCCCCCCCCCCGCAAACCAGGGGGAAGCAGCCTCTCAGTGTTGACCCAGGCGAGCTGTAAACGGTTCCTTGAGATCACCTCTCGTTCCCCGAGGTGGTCCCAGGGCTACAACATCAAACAGCATCGAGCAACGAGTGGAACCTGATGCCCCTCCCCAATAATATTTAACCCTAAACAAGGCTGTTTGTTGTATTTGTTACTCTGAGCTTATCCGTGGTACAATTTGTCCTGAGCCCTGTTTAAACAGACAACAGACACAAACACAAACCGAAGGAGAGAGTTCGGGCAATCAAAGTCACATTGTCCCTGTTGTGTCTGTTTGTGTTCGTACCTAGGGGTGGGGAGTTGGGGGTGGGGGTGCTGGGGATGGGGCATTGGGGAGGGTTGGGGAGGAGGTGGAATGGGCATGGGGATGGAGGCTTGGGGTGGGGGGGGGTGGGGAGTGTTGGAGGGGTGATGGTGGTGGGGTTGTGGGTGGGGGCTGTGCAGGGATGGGGTGGGGATGGGGGTAGGGGATGAGGGTGGGCGTGGGGTATGGAGGGATGGGGTGGGGATGGGGGTAGGGGGTGGGGGTGGTGGGGATGGGGCGTTGGGGAGGGTTGGGGAGGAGGTGGAATGGGCATGGGGATGGAGGATGGGGGTGGGGGGGGGTGGGGAGTGTTGGAGGGGTGATGGTGGTGGGGTTGTGGGTGGTGGGTGTGCAGGGATGGGGTGGGGATGGGGGTAGGGGATGAGGGTGGGCGTGGGGTATGGAGGGATGGGGTGGGGATGGGGGTAGTGGGTGGGGGTGGTGGGGATGGGGCGTTGGGGAGGGTTGGGGAGGAGGTGGAATGGGCATGGGGATGGAGGCTGGGGGTGGGGGGGGGTGGGGAGTGTTGGAGGGGTGATGGTGGTGGGGTTGTGGGTGGGGGGTGTGCAGGGATGGGGTGGGGATGGGGGTAGGGGATGAGGGTGGGCGTGGGGTATGGAGGGATGGGGTGGGGATGGGGGTAGGGGGTGGGGGTGGTGGGGATGGGGCGTTGGGGAGGGTTGGGGAGGTGGTGTGATGGGGATGGGGGTGGGGGGTTGGGGAGGTTTGGAGGGGTGATGGGGTGGGGGGGTGGGGTTGTGGGTGTGGTGGGTGTGGGGGTGGGGGGGTTGGAGGGTTGGGGTGGGGGATGAGGGTAGGGGATGAGGGTGGGTGTGGGGCTGTGGAGGGATGGGGTGGGGTTGGGGGGTGGGGGTCGGGAGTGGGGATGGGGGTGGGGATGGGGGTGGGGATGGGCATAGGGGGTGGGGATGGGGGTAGGGGTGAGGGTGGGGATGGGGGTTTGGGGTGGGGATGGAGGGATGGGGTGGGGGAGGGGGTGCGGCGAGGGGGTGGGGTGGGGTAGGGGGTGTGGGGGTGGGGTGGGCAGGTGGGGATGGGTGTTGGGTGGGCGGGTGGGGGTGGGGGTGGGGTTGGGGTGGGGGTGGGATGGGCGGGTGGGGATGGGGGTAGGGTGGGTGGGTGGGGGTGGAGGGATGGGATGAGGGGTGGGGTGGGGTGGAGGGATGGGATGGGGGTTGGGGTGGGGGTAGCGTTTGGGGGTGGCAATAGTCACAAAGTTGAGGCTGGTCTTCAGAGTTGAACCCTGTGCAGTGGGAAAATTCCCGGCTGTGGGATCTGTGGTCAAGGAAATTTATCCCATTGGATGCAACCCATTGATCCCGCTCATCCTCGCTGTTTCTTCCCTGATTCCTGGGCTTCCCCCCATTCCCTGGGAATGGCAGTGTCCACCCCACCAAGGACCCCGGGGAATCTAAACTCTGTTCAGTAAAGAAATCTGGAATTTAGAAACTGGGGCCTCAGAACGATGAGCATGTGACCTCCAGATTGTTGTAAAGGCCCATTCGGTTCTAACATCCTTTAGACACAGGAGCCAGCACTGAGGGTGAGTATTGGCCCAGGACTGCAAGAAGAACTCTCCTACTCTTCTTCAGAATAGTGTCATGGAGCCTGATCCATTCTCCTGAGAGGGCAGACAGGTTAACATCTCATCCAAAAGACCACACTTCTGAGAGTGGCTACAAGGACAGGTCAGAGGCTGGGAATCCTGCAGCAAGTAACTCACCTCCTGACTCCCCAAAGCCTGTCCACCATCTACAAGGCACAAGTCAGGAGTGTGATGGGAATACTCCCTGCTTTCCTGGATGAGTGCAGCTCCCACAACACTCAAGAAGCTCGACACCATCCGGGACAAAGCAGCCCTGCTTGATTGGCACCACATCCACAAACATTCACTCCCCCCATCACCGACGCACAGTAGCAGCAGTGTGTGTACCATCTACAAGATGCACTGCAGAAACTCACCAAGGCTCCTTAGACAGCACCTTCCAAACCCACGACCACTACCATCTAGAAGGACAAGGGCAGCAGACACATGGGAACACCATCACCTGGAAGTTCCCCTCCAAGTCACTCACCATCCTGACTTGGAAATATATGGTGTTGAGCTTCTTGAGTGTTGTGGGAGCTGCACTCATCCAGGCAAGTGGAGAGTATTCCATCACACTCCTGACTTGTGCCTTGTATATGGTGGGCAACCAAAGGTGGCAGTGTGGGGCTGGACTCCGTGATGGTGGACAGCCAATGGCTTTAGGGAGACAGGAGGTGAGTTACTTGCTGCAGGATTCCCAGCCTCTGACCTGCTCTCGTAGCTGCAGTATTTATATGGCTAGTCCAGTTCAGTTTCAGGCCAATAGTAACCCCCAGGATATTGATACTGGGGGATTCAGTGATTGTCATGCCATTGAATGTCAACATTAGATTCTCTCTTGTTGGAGATACTCATTACCTGGCACTTGTGTGGCACAGGTATCACTTGCCACTTGTCAGCCCAAGCCCGAATATTGTCCAGGTCTTGCTGCATTTGGACATGGACTGCTTCAGTATCTGAGGAGTTGCGAATGGTGCTGAACATTGTGCAACCATCAGCGAACATCCCCACTTCTGACCTTATGATGGAAGGAAGGTCATTGATGAAGCAGCTGAAGATGGTTGGGCCGAGGACACTACCCTGAGTAACTCCAACAGTGATGTCCTGGAGCTGAGGTGACTGACCTCCAACAACCACAACCATCTTCCTTTGTGCTAGGTATGACTCCAATCAGCGGAGAGTTACCCCCTGATTCCCATTGACTCCAGTTTTGCTGGGGGTCCTTGATGCCAAATCAAATGCTGCCTTGATGTCAAGGGCAGTCACTCTCACCTCACCTCGGGAATTCAGCTCTTTTGTACATGGATATTGCTGAAAAAAAGAGTCTTTTTTTGTCAAAGGTTTTTGTCTTGCACTTCCCAGAACAATTTACAAGAATACCAAATGTAAAGGGAACATCAATTTAAACTATAAGAGATTGCGGATTGATTGGCAAGTGGGCTCTGATTGGTAGAGGTGCGGCCATGGAGAATGTACTGGTTGATGGTGAATGACAGTTAACTGCCAAGCATTGTTTGAAATTTAAACTAGGCAGCTTGACCCTGATTGGTCAAGGCATTATTCTGAGGCATGAACCAGTGAAGGCTGTCACTTATTTTGTTTAGCTGAAACAGGCACAATGTGTGTACATGTTCTTTCTGTCTGCAAAGAGCAGGGACCTGTGTATTAATGTATGTAGCTTCCAGTACTCACAAACACCCCACACAGCCAGCCCAACTGACAATCATAAATTGGTCGTCAGCACACTGAGGATTACTTAGCAAATGTCCAGTTGCGGAATCACATCTAATGTTGGACACTATGTTTTGAGTTTTGCAATCGCAGGCTGGTTGGGTACGGTCTGTACCCTGCCCGTTGTGAACAGCGGCTGGGACATGCTGTTTGATACGATCCGCCAGTCTTTGGGATGTACATCCCACATAACCAGCATCACACTGGCACTGAAATTCATATACCACATTACTCATTTGTGTGATAGTCTTCTTGACTCGGTGGTAGCATCCTGTTAGTGGTGAATACTGCACAGTTAAAAACAAACTTCAAATTGAAAAGTCTCTTTTTACAGTAATACACAAGTTCTGCACTATCAAACCACCATTTGTCCATGTTTAGACTAAGATTGCAATGATGTCAGGAGCTGAGTGGCCCTGGCGGAATCCAAACTGGGCATCAGTGAGCAGGTTATTGCTGAGTAAGTGTCGCTTGTTATCACTGCTGATGACCCCTTCCATTACTTTACTGATGATCGAGAGTAGGCTGATGGGGCGGTAATTGGCCGGGTTGGATTTGTCCTGCTTTTTGTGTACAGGACACACCTGGGCAATTTTCCACATAGCCGGGTAGATGCCAGTGTTGTAGCTGTACTGGAACAGCTTGGCTAGGGGCACGGCAGGTTCTGGAGCACAAGTCTTCAGTACTATTGCTGGAATATTGTCAGGGCCCATAGCCTTTGCAGTATCCAGTGCCTTCAGCCATTTCCTGATATCATGTGGAGTGAATCGAATTGGCTGAAGACTGGCATCTGTGATGCAGGAGACCTCCGGAGGAGGCTGAGATGGATCATCCACTCGGCACTTCTGGCTGAAGATTGTAGCAAATGCTTCAGCCTTATCTTTTACACTGATGTGCTGGGCTCCTCCATCATTGAGGATGGGGATATTTGTGGAGCCTCCTCCTTCAGTGAGTTGTTTAATTGTCCAGCACCATTCACAACTGGATGTGGCAGGACTGCAGAGCTTAGATCTGATCTGTTAGTTGTGGGATCGCTTAGCTCTGTCTATCACTTGCTGTTTATGCTGTTTGGCACACAAGTAGTCCTGTGTTATAGTTTCACCAAGTTGATACCTCATTTTTAGGTATGCCTGGTGCTGCTCCTGACACGCCCTCCTGTACTCTTCATTGAACCAGGGTTGATCCCCTGGCTTGATGGTAATGGTAGAGTGGGGGATATGCTGGGCCATGAGGTTACAGATTGTGTTCAAGTACAATTCTGCTGCTGCTGATGGCCCACAGCACCTCATGGATACCCAGTCTCGAGTTGCTAGATCTGTTTGAAATCTATCCCATTTAGCACAGTGATAGTGCCACACTACACAATGGAGGGTATCCTCAATGTGAAGATGGGACTTTGTCTCCACAAGGACTGTGTGGTGGTCACTCCTACCGATACTGTCATGGACAGATGCATCTGTGACAGGCAGGTTGGTGAGGATGAGGTCAAGTATGTTTTTCCCTCTTGTTGGTTCCCTCACCACCTGCTGCAGACCCAGTCTAGCAGCTATGTCCTTTAGGACTCGGCCAGCTCGGTCAGTAGTGGTGCTACTGAGCCACTCTTGGTGATGGACATTGAAGTCCCCACCCAGAGTACATTCTGCATCCTTACCACCCTCAGTGCTTCCTCCAAGTGATGTTCAACATGCAGGAGGCACTGATTCATCAGCTGAGGGAGGGCGGTATGAGGTAATCAGCAAGAGGTTTCCTTGCCCATGTTTGACCTGATGCCCCTGAGACTTCATGGGGTCCAGAGTCGATGTTGAGGACTCCCAGGGCAGCTCCCTCCCGACTGTATATCACTGTGTCCCCACCTCTTCTGGGTCTGTCCTGCTGGTGGGACAGGACATACCCAGGGATGGTGATGGTGGTGTCTGGGACGTTATCTGTAAGGTATGATTCTGTGAGGATGACTATGTCAGGCTGTTGCGTGACTAGTCTGTGTGACAGCTCTCCCAATTTTGGCACTAGCCCCCAGATGTTAGTAAGGAGGGGTTTGCAGGGTGGACAGGGCTGAGTTTGCTGTTGTTGTTTCTGGTGCCCGGGTCAATGCTGGGTGGTTTCATTCTTTTTTTGAGACTTTGTTACAACTGAGTGTCTTGCTCGGCCATTTCAGAGGGTATTTAAGAGTCAACCACATTGCTGTGGGTCTGGAGTCACGTGTAGGCCAGACTGGGTAAGGATGGCAGATTTCCTTCTCTAAAGAGGCATTAGTGAGCCAGGTGGGGATTTACGTCAATCGATGATGGTTGTCATGGTCACCGTTACTAAGTTGAGCTTTTCAATTCCCGATTCATTCATTGAATTTAAACTCCACCAGCTGCTGTAGTGGAATTTGAACCCATATCCCCAGAGCAATAACCTGGGTCTCTCTGGATTACTAGTCCAGTGACATTACCGGCTCCCCACGCTGTGTGCGGTGGGGATTAAACTTTAACCCCTGGAGCCTCCTGCCCAGCCCTGGAGGGTGGGGAGTCGGTCCACATGGGAAGGTGATGGAATACAGGGGCTGTCTCCCACGAGAGGCTGCAGATGTTGGGGGTTGCATCTCTCCAGCTCTCCGCCTCTCTGTCTCTTTCTACCTCTCTTCCCTCCTTTGAGGTACGTCTTAAAACCTACCACTTTGACCAAGCTTTTGGTCATCGGACCTAAGACCTCCTTAAGTGGCTCGCTGCCAGGCCTTGTTTTACCATGCTGCCTCAAAGTGTCTCAAATGTTTCACTCCGTTACTGTGCAAATACAAGCTGTCAACTGGACCCTTGGCTACTGAGCTGGGTAGATTTTACTGACTAAACATATCAAGCATTACAGGACAAATGCAGGTAAGTGGATTAACAATACAGGTCAGGCATGATGGAGCAGGCTCGATGGGCTGAATGGCCTCCCCCCCTCTTCCAAAAGGGTTCAAGGACACTACTCCTGTCCCATCGATTTTATGCAGTTACAATGTTGCAGAATGATTGGTGCTGGAGTTCGAACCCAGCCCTGTGAACCGGATTACACCCGCCTATGTTGATAATGCTAACACTGGCTGTTTAGTAATCACAGTGTTTGGCATTTGTTGGTTGTGAAATGTGTTATTATTTTAGTCCATCTTGTTCCATTTTGCATGTTCAGTGTTGGCAAAGGTGGTGGGGGTGGGATGTAGGGGGACAGTGTTAACTTAACACTTAGTGGCAAAAACACACCATAGAGTTTCAAATTCAGCAGTGACACTCAGAGTGATTGATGGAGACGGTGTAGAGGGAGTTTTACTCTGTATCTAACCCCGTGCTGTACCTGTCCTGGGAGTGTTTGATGGGGACAGTGTAGAGGGAGTTTTACTCTGTATCTAACCCCGTGCTGTACCTGTCCTGGGAGTGTTTGATGGGGACAGTGTAGAGGGAGTTTTACTCTGTATCTAACCCCGTGCTGTACCTGTCCTGGGAGTGTTTGATGGGGACAGTGTAGAGGGAGCTTTACTCTGTATCTAACTCCGTGCTGTACCTGTCCTGGGAGTGTTTGATGGGGACAGTGTAGAGGGAGCTTTACTCTGTATCTAACCCCGTGCTGTACCTGTCCACGGAGTGTTTGATGAGGACAGTGTAGAGGGAGCTTTACTCTGTATCTATCCCTCTGCAAATCAAATTTAATTGTGCTTTCTCCATCAGATTGACCTTGTGATCTTTGTGTCATAACCACCTTGTATTCGAGGACGATTGATGAATGAGGGAGTAATAGATGCCAGGTTAACCCACAGCCACAGCCTCAGTGAAACTCCCCCATTGGAATTGTATGGGAACTCTGCTTAGTGATGTTGATTGAGGAATAAACATTGGTTGCAAGGCATAGGGAAAGCTCTCCTGTAGTTCCCTGCAAGTGAGTTACACTGAATAATAGATCCCTGGGAGTGATGTACACTGAATAATAGATCCCTGGGAGTGAGGTACAATGAATAATAGATCCCTGGGAGTGAGGTACACTGAATAATAGATCTCTGGGAGTGAGGTACAATGAATAATAGATCCCTGGGAGTGAGGTACAATGAATAATAGATCCCTGGGAGTGAGGTACACTGAATAATAGATCCCTGGGATTGAGTTACGTTGAATAGTAGATCCCTGGGAGTGAGTTACACTGAATAACAGGTCCCTGGGAGTGAGGTACACTGAATAGTAGATCCCTGGGAGTGAGTTACACTGAAGAATAGATCACTGGGAGTGAGTTACACTGAATAACAGGTTCTTTGGAAGGAATTACATTGAAGAACAGATCCTTGGGAGTGAGTTACACTGAATAGCAGATCCCTGGGAGTGAGATACACTGAAGAATAGATCCCTTGGAGTGAGGTACACTGAATAGTAGATCCCTTGGAGTGAGTTACATTGAAGAATAGATCCCTGGGAGTGCATTACACTGAATAGCAGATCCCTGGGAGTGAGTTACACTGAAGAATAGATCCCTGGGAGTGAGGTACACTGAATAGTAGATCCCTGGGAGTGAGATACACTGAATAGTAGATCCCTGGGAGTGAGTTACACTGAATAGTAGATCCCTGGGAGTGAGTTACACTGAATAGTAGATCCCTGGGATTGAGGTACACTGAATCAAAGATCCCTGGGAGTGAGTTACACTGAAGAATAGATCCCTGGGAGTGAGGTACACTGAATAGCCAATCCCTTGAAGTGAGTTACACTGAAGAATAGATCCCTGGGAGTGAGGTACACTGAATAGTAGATCCCTGTGATAAAAACAAAAAAACTGCGGATGCTGGAAATCCAAAACAAAAACAGAATTACCTGGAAAAACTCAGCAGGTCTGGCAGCATCGGCGGAGAAGAAAAGAGTTGACGTTTCGAGTCCTCATGACCCTTCGACAGAACTTGCGTTCGAGTGGACTCGAACGCAAGTTCTGTCGAAGGGTCATGAGGACTCGAAACGTCAACTCTTTTCTTCTCCGCCGATGCTGCCAGACCTGCTGAGTTTTTCAAGGTAATTCTGTTTTTGTAGTAGATCCCTGTGTTGGGTTACACTGAATAATAAACCCCTGGGAGGGCAGTACACTGAATAATTGATCCCCCTGATTGAGTTACTCTGAATAACAAATCCTTAGCCCTGTACTCAAATCCTCTTGCAACAAAGATGAACATAGCATTTTCTTTCCTGGTTGTCTCCTGCAGCTGCATGTTAGCTTTTAGTGACTCATGAGGACACCCAGGTCTCTCTGGATATTAACACTTCCCAGTCTCTCACCATTTAAGAAACACTCTGCATTTCTGATTTCTCTACAAAGTGAATAACTTCACATTTTTCCACATTCTCTTCCATCTGCCATGTTCTTGCCCATTCCCTCTGTCTAAACATCCTTGAAGCCTCTGTGTATTCTCCTTACAACTCACATCCCCACCTAGTTTTGTGTCTTCTGCCAACTTGGAAATGTTACATTTGGTCCCCACACCCAAATCATCGGCGTAGATTTGGATTTTTTGGCCCTGACAGAGAGGCTCTTCATCGTGGCGAGAAAACCCCAGAGATGGACGAAAACTCTAAGTCCTGCCCCCGAACCTGGCATTTCCCATTTTCGTGGGGGCGGGTCTGGGGTTGGCTGAAGTTCACACGTGTGTGATTGGTCAAGGCAGCTGCCCATTTAAATCACCAGCGAGCTCCAGTGAAGTGGGCTTTTGGGAGAACAGGACCGTGGAATGCAGAGAGTGCAGAATAGAACAGGTAAGAGGAGGTCTGAACTTGGTGGATTCTTATGGATAGTCAGGGCCACCCCTATGGAGTGGGAAGGTGCACCTTTAGTTAGGGTCCTGGGAGATTGTTAAAAGTGAACATGATTATGCATTATTTACGCACAAGGTCTCTGAAACTGTCAAAGAAATGTCCAGCTGTCAAGGAACCGTTAAAGAGTTGTCCAGCTGTCAAACATGTCAACGCTGTCCGGGAAGTGTCAAAGCTGTCAAGGAAATGTCCAAGGATACTAGGTGAGTTGGCATGGAGGGGGTAAGGGTGGTGGGTGGGGGGGCATGGATTGACATGATCTGGCACTAAATTGGCATGGGGGTATGGGGCAGTGGTGGTGGCTAGAGGGGCAAGGGTTGGCATTGGGGTGTGGGGAGCCATGGGGGTGTGGGGAGCCATGGGGGTGGTGGGTGGGGGGCATGGTGGGTCATAGGGAGTGTGTGGAGGTGAGGGGGTGAGTGCTGGAGGAGTGTTTTTTGTTTTATTATTATTTTTTACTTGTTTAAACACAGCGCTGACGTACAGATGCACACCTTGTGCCCAGCCCAGCCCTGCACCCTGCGCCTCTGTTCCAAATACCCCACCCCCAGTCGTTTTTCAGCCTGCATGTTCCCCTCCGATCCCTCTGAACAAAAATCCGGCCTGCGGGTGGACAGTGTTAAAGGTCGGCTTTACCGAGCTGGGAGACCTCCCAATCCGCACTCCCGACCCGGGACCAAAACCTGGGCCATAGATTGTGAATAGATCCTGGCAGAGCCCCACCAGTCACTGTCATCCTGAGAATGATTCGGTTATTCCTACTCTCTGCTTTCTGTCTGTTAACTCATTCCCAATCCATGCCAGTAAATTACTCCCAATCCCATCCGATCCAATTTTGCTTAACTTACCTTCTGTGTGGGATCTTATTGAAAGCCTCCTGAAAATCCAAATAGACCACATCTACTGGTTCCCCCTTATCTATTCGGTTAGTTACATCCTCAAAGGAACTGTTAAAGAGTTGTCCAGCTGTCAAGGAACTGTTAAAGAGTTGTCCAGCTGTCAAACATGTCAACGCT